>NW_024872754.1:998692-998802 GCF_018340385.1 Cyprinus carpio
TTATCATCATCATCATTCACCCAGCCCAGAGTTAAACCTGCTTCTGTTTTAACCTGATTATAACCAGTGTTGTGCCTGAACGCATTCATTGAACGATAGTTCATGACCTT
>NW_024872754.1:998819-1281972 GCF_018340385.1 Cyprinus carpio
ACTTTTTTAACACTCTGAGTGTGGATTATATAAACACTGGGAGTGTTAATTTAACACTGGGGGCTTTACTGTGTGGGTTTCGCCTTTGTGATGCCTTTTCAGGTTGCAGCTGACTTCAGTTGTTGTTTGTTTGTGGCTCTTTCTGCCTTTAGTTTTGTCTTCAGCAAGTGAAATGCTGCTCAATCAGGTTGAGATCAAGAGATTGACTCTGCCATTGTGGAATAATCCACTATTTTTCCCCTTCAAAAACTCCTGGGTTGCTTTTGGGTCCGTGTACGTTTTGATAGTTTGTTTTTTCGTTTTAAACCCAAAACAAAAAAGAGAAACCACGTTTCCAAACCGAGCAGCCACGTTTTGCCTTTCAAACCAAAAAAACAAAGAAAAGGTTAAAAAAAAAGAACCATTCTCCCGTTTTTGGTTTGAATCAAAAACGAAAAATGACAAAACCAAAATCAATAACGGTCCGATTTGGTTTTTTGAAATCTTTTCCATTTTTCGTTTTGAAGATCTACATGAACACCACAACCCACTCCCAGCAGGTGGTCCACGCCGGAGTCCTAGTAAATATGGCTTCCCCTACCAGCCAAGCAAGCTTTAGACCAGGTCATCCTCTGCAGCCCGCTACTGTTTACCCGAGAATGTTCGCGCCGCCAATCCCTTCTCCCTCTCTTCTCCCCTGGACCGGCCTACCCTGTTCTCCCCCGTCGTTTTCCGCTCTTTCCTCTGTGCTATCCCGCCCCACCCTTCACGTTTCCTGCGGCATTGTTTGGCTCTCCCCGTTGTCCTCTCGGTTCCACCTCCTCTGTTTGTCCCCCGTTGTTCCTGTCTGTTCTTCTCCTTCCTCTCTTCCTGTGGTTTCCCCGTCTGCTCCTGTTTCCTTTACCCGCCCCCAGAAAAGTCATGACTGGCGGGCTGAGAAGAGATCGCGAGGTACCCGTGTGAGTTCGCCTTTCACCCTGCTTCTTATTCGCTGAGAGCGATCAGATGTCTCGTGGCACCACTGTCTATCCCCCACAGTCATACCCCCCGCCCTCACTACGACCCCTTCGATTGATAGCCACCTGTAGTATTGTGTTCACGTTTATTTTGTTTTTGATTTTATTTGCCTCGAAGAAAATCCACGCAACCACACCCGCCTACAGTCATCCATTACCCAGCCCAGAGTAAACAACTCGCGAGCTTCTGACTGTTTTAACCTGATTATAACCCCAGTGACTGGACGCTCCTTAAACGCACGCAGACATGAACGATGTTTCATGAACTTGTTCATATTTTGGGGGCGAACGTGAAATGAACGTGCTGTATATGATGATGAAGTTACTGTCAACTCGTTCATTCTGGTGTTGTGTGACTGGCAGTTCTCTCAGGCTGTAACTTCGGTCAATCGGGTGCAGATGTATATAGAGCCTTCCAGGCGAAAAACAGGCTAACCTTTTACAAAACACCGTAAACGGGTCATTCACCTATGTAGCGGAAAAACACAAAATCTGGCACCCAGCAACCAGTGTCGCAACCGCCGCCCGCCGCATGCGTGACGCGTCAAAAAAAAAAAAAACAAAAAGCATGGAGGCGACAGTGAAGACTAATGATCTTTAAAAGATTTTATCTGCTTTATGACAACGAACCACGGGCGGTGAGAGATGGGAAAAATCTAAAAAACTTTTCTGTGCAAAACTTTGCCCGCCCGGCTTTTCAAAAGAAATCCTGGTCGTATTTTTCCCAGGATTCCTAAATATTCGTTTTTGTAGCTGGTGAAGAATGGAAAAAGTATTAAATGGAAAAAACGCTTTCACCTTAATACGATTACTGTCCGTTTGTTCTTATAATAATTCCTCATTAAAAAAAGATGCTGTCCCCCTCAATGCTATATGTACACCCTGGTTGGATAAGGATTCAGACTTGGATATGACGATGAAATCGACGCATAGCTTCATTGTTAAACCTGATAAAATAATTGCTGTCTGTGGATCCTATATGGGCTGTGGCAATAACTTTTTGAAAACTAATAGCTTTCGCAGGGCAACATATAGGAAAAAAAGAACTATGAAGCTAGTTCATTTTTGGAACTTGTGAACTTAGTTCAAAATTGTAGAAGTTTGAACTATGAAACTGAACTAGTTCATTTTAACAATTTGTGAATTGAACTTTGACCTAGCGTTCATGTAGAAGTGAACTTTCTCCCACACTGATTATAACACTGCTATCAGCTTCTTATATCAGACTCAGACACAAACAACTCACTCAGAACATTTCCCTCAATCCTAATGTCGGCCATATGGCCACAACGAAAATGATTTACCAGTGGATGTCTATACTCTGTGTTGAATCTTTCTTTCTCTATACACATTCCAGTTTGTATAAACATACAAAAAACTACCGATTGTGTCATGCAAGTTAAGAGAATCCATACAATAGTCCGTGAAACTTTAATATAGCACTACATGCTTTCAAGTCAGGGCATTGCATGTGTACAATCAATGGCTTCAAGAACATTTGTTAAGCCCTAAGGTGAAGACACTTTACAATTTCCTCAAAAGAAAACCAAAAACATAATTACAATTACTAAAAATCAGGCTTTCAACGCTTGATTACATCATCCAATACCGTGCACCAAAAACGTTTCCCAGTAACTTTTGATACTCACTGCTTATTGGACTTGGACGCCATCTTTGCCCATTCCGTCTGTACAGAACACAGCTTCAACTCTTGATGTGGTGGGTTTCCTCACATGAGCTGCTTGCTTCCCTCATCCTCCACACACATTTCAATTCATTTTAAGGGTCATAACTCTTGACTCTGCACTTTCCCAAACCCATTCACTTTATTCTTCTTTAAGGTAGGGTGGGTTATATTTTGTCACAATTATAATAAAAATTATATAATAAGTATAAAGTTTATAAATGAGTTTTGTCAACTCACTTATTGGTACATAGCGAGACATTTATCAAGTTATAATCTAGAAGCAATTATAAAAAATGGTAAAAAGAAATATAACTATGCTCAGTGGAGCATTGCTGAGGATGAACTATAGTTAAGGTCTGACTAGCTTGGGGGGAAAGGAAAAGTTGCCTCTGCAGTCTGCGGTGGTGCGGCAGCAGCGAAACTTCTAATCTCTTCCCAGAAGGCAGCAGGATGAACAGGCTGTGGCTGGGGGGGCGGTACTGTCTCTTTTTGTACTCCTTTTGGCTCTGGGTACCAGTGATCTTCGCTGAGCAGTTTTATCTCCGCGTCCCGCAGAGCCCTCCGGTCCTGGGCCGTGCACATCCCATGGCGCAATTTGTGATGTTTTCCAGTCAGGTGATCACCACCATTTGCTGCTGTAAACGTGTCACACTGATGATGTATAATCCTCAAGGGCTCTCCTTGGTGGTGACCTCATCTGTCCATACTTGAATGTCCTTAATTATGATCTGACTTGCGAGCACTGTCTTTATATTTCCATGTTTAACCATAAAAAATGTCACGTTGGATATCGCTTGTGTCTAGTTCGCTCTGTCCATTACGGTGGGGAAACCACATCCAAATTATAAATTTAATTATATAATATAGCGCTAAAAACAGTAACAACTCTGCACACACAATAAGTTCTTAGGTTAACCTATATTACCAACTGTTATTGAGCCAAACACAATGCGCTCATTAAACGTGACTGGTGATGTCTGAGATAGGCACAATATTAAATAGCTGTAAATAAACTACTGTTGCTAACATATTTATTCCGGTCCCAGGTTTATAGAAGGCTATTTATTAATTGATTTTTCTTTCTTTCATAACGTTACTCTGGTATAACATTAGCGCTGCATATTAGCACACATGTTCTAATAATATTACTTCCGGGCTCACGTGGCCAACCTGTCTTGTATTCAATTGTAGATCTTTTCAAAACGAAAAAAATGGAAAAAAAAATGGAAAAATTGCAAAAAAACCAAAATCGGGACCGTTATTTGATTTTGGTTTTGTCAATTTTTCGTTTTTGGATTCAGAACCAAAAACTGGGAGGAGATTCCTTTCCTGTAGAGAGCCCGAGAGGCCACGGAGAACGGCTTTTTTTTTAACTACGTTTTCTTTGTTTTTGGTTTGAAACGAGCAAACGAAAAAAAGGTTGTTTCCGTTATAATTTGTTTTGTGTTTCAAACGGACAAAATAAACAAACTATCAAAACGGACACGGACCCCTTTTGTTTGTATGTTTTGGGTCATTGTCCATTTGTGCTATAAGTTAAAGCCCATTGCCAGCCCAGTCCAAACTATGGCTGCATTTGACATGGGAATCTGGGCAGAAACAGAGTATATCTCTGTTACACTTCAGAATTCATCCAAGGGCTACTTCTAGGTGCCACATGGAGCCACCGCCAGTGGGTTTTATTTGGCAAAGTAGTAATATCTGGCCTTGTTTGACCGGCGCTTGTGTTTGGCTGGCACTGCAGTGCTGTGCAATTTGCCTCTGGTGAAATTTCACAAGTAATTCCTCGCTGCAGCGCACTGTGTAGTGCATGGATCAGCGTGACAACCCGTGTGACATCACGTATGTTACGGACACATATGTGATGTTGACCACGCATGTACAAAGTGACCGTAAGGTATGTTGATGACAGTCGCTAGGGCGCACGTAACTGTTCATTTCACTTCACGGATGTTCGTGTAGCCAGGTATGGTGGATTGAGATTCGGTGACAGTAAAGTCAAAAAACAATTAATTACTTTTGTTTTCCTTAAAAATGTTGCGTTTGTGTTAATGGCTTTTAAATTGTAAGGATGCTTTGGTCATAATCATAGAGAGTGCTACATTGGTAAATGTGAGCGGATTTCAACACATTTATGACACTGTTTTATGATATATTATCAAAGTAAGTGACAGGGATTCTGCTGCTTTTTAAACGGTTCTTTAAAAGTCTTTATTTCGCCTAAACTGAGCCTTTAAAGATGCCTTCCCCCAAATAGACCAGAAGACTTTATTAATATACGTAATGCAATTGATAGTTTGCATGCATTGAAAAAAAAAATGTCTCATATTTTGTAATCTTTTTCATTATAACGTAACATTATCAAAGATTAGTAGATACCTGTAAACAAAATGATTGCATTCATTGTTAGTTCATGGTCAATTAATACATTAACTGTGTTGTTTACCAATGCCCACAGCCATAAGCATTGTAAAGGGTTACCTCCTTAAATTTACCTCATGAATGACTTCATATGACTTGTTACGGGACAGCTGTCAGTGCTAGAAGAAATTCAGAGAAGAGACCCACTTCATGTGGCTAGATAAGTATCTCTTTAACTCCTTACCCATGTCAAGTGAGAGTACTGTAAAAAGCTATTTGAGTTTCTGTCCTATCTTTTAATCCTCTCTGTCTGTCTACTCTCAACTTTTTTTTCTCCTGATAGGACTGTATTGCCCTCAACTGTAACATTTCAAAATGAAAAAAACTTCAAACAGTGCGCTTTTTTTTTTTAAAAATATTGGAAGTATTATGCTGGCATTTAGTACGTAATGAGACATCTCTCTTTTTTAAGAATAATCAAGAAATTTTGATCAAGATAATACAGTCATGCAAAAGCATCAAGTGACAATTACCTACTAGCTGAATAGATTTGTTTCAACATTGCACAAATCTTTGCTTTGAAAAAATAATGCAATTGCTTAGAAGCAAATTTATCAAAACTGCTAAAAGGCTCAAGAGACCAACTGAAGCAAATACTGACCACAATTATGGTGGCAAAGTTTTTTTTTTTTTTTTCTTTCAGTTGATATTCATCCAAGCGCTGTGCTTAAAGTAAGGTTGTAGTAGTTCTTGTGTTTTTTCTATTTCTTCAGTGATGTTGAGTTGTTAACAGCAGCTGTTCATCACTTTATGCACGAATCTTCATTTAAGTAGACACTTAATTATCTCATTAACTTTAACTCTTTGAGGACTTGGGATTTCACAACTTGAGACTAGTTTGTGTGTCTGTGGAAGGAATTGACTTGGTTCATTCTCTGGGTGATAATCAGCTGCCGAGTTCATGGATGGAGCAAAAAAACTTATGGCAGGAATTTACACTTTTCGCGCACCGGGCGCCTGGACTTACCCAACTCTGATAGTAAAACATTCTGCATTCTGGGTAATATTCATCATTTTCGACGGAAAGTAGCCACTGCTTAACAATTAAAGAGCCATTTCAATGTCACCACTCAAGAGGCTGTGACCTTCAAATCACAACCTACACCTCATTTCACTATTCCCTTCATGACAGTTTACTAATGATAGTCCACCTGACAGAGAGAATGAAAACTAATGAGTGAATTCAGACACTGAATGAACAGCTGCTGTTATCTGAGCAGAATCACTGAAGAAAAGAGAACCAAAGAACTCCAACTGACATTCAGACACAGCCTTACATTTAAAGTCACTCTGAAGATTTAAACAATCAACAAACAGCTTTTACCAGCTTCACTCCATACATAACCAGACTGACTTTAATTTCTGGCAGATCACGAGATCAAAAGATCTTATTGAGAGCGTTTACAGTGATTATAGATGATGTTTTTAATGTTTCGTTTGATGTTACCATTGTTGGTGAGATCAGTAAGTATTTGCTTCTATTTGTTGGCTCCTGACCCCTTCGACTTCAGAGGCATTTAAGTTTTGTTTGGGTTGCTAACACCTGTGTTTTTTGTAAACATACATCTGCTATAACAACATTTATGTTAGCCAGTCAAAGTGATTATGGCTGTTTCGTTCAATCATAATCTGTAGACTGATATTAATGTTGCTTGGAATCAGTTTGCATGACAGTTGTCTATGAATATGTTACACAATTATGATGTTTTTCTTTGACTTTATAAGGTTTGAACAGTAATGTGGTAATCAAAGCGTAAAGGATTTAAGAATAGTGTTCAGTTAAATTATTTTGAGCTTGGAATGTCAGTAGAGACACTCAACATTCAGCATATTGAATCTACACAATGGTGACAATCAAAAGGTGTCATGATGCAATGCATGCTGGGGTTACCAATCACAGGACAAAAAACTGCATCCATGACCCCAGTATGCGCTTGCGGCATGACATAAATTATGCCCCGAATTGTCCACTTATTTTTCTTGAATTCATATTGTGGCTTGTATTTTTGCTTTTATCTTAAGTTTTTAGTAGGATGTTTTTGTGATGATGCAGAACTTATACTGTTTATTTATTTTGTGGATTGTCACCATTGTTGTGATTCAGCTACGCTGATTCTTGTGTGTAGTCTGTTCGATAATTTCAACAGAAATGTTTTTTTTTTTATGAGTGGTATTTTCTTACACAGTCGTTTCATGGCTCAGCAGAGTCTGTTCCTTCTTTTGCTTCTAGTATCAAAAGATCAGTAAGAGAAGAGATGTGGGTTTGGGATCAGAAGATAAGGAGAATGTTTGTTCTTATCAATCTATAAACACACAATACCAGATTTTTTTTGTTGTTAATTTTTATGCTGCTGACTTTTTTGCTATTAACAATCTCCAAAAACACATTGTTCACACAAGTGGCCAAAAAAAAACAAAAACACCAACTAGTGTTGAAAAGTCACGGTTCAAGATACCAACTTAATAGTAAGTAAACACGAGATCTCCATCATGGTAGTGAAAAAACAACACCTAAACCCTCTGTAACTCTCAATATAAGCTCTGTCTGTAGACATCTGACAGAAATAAAGTCAGTTCATGGTTAAGTAATGTGCAATCTGGTGGTTGAAGCTGTTTTAGTAGTTGTATTAATCAGATCTTGAGAGATTTTATGTATTCTTTTATTTCATTTGATTTCATCTAAGGCTTGTGGCTCGAATCAGTTGTAGTTCTTGTGTTTCTCTTTCATTCAGCGGAATCTGTTTGTTACTAGCAGTGTTCATCACTAAATGCTCAATCATCAGTTAATCACAGAATTATCCTCATTAACTTCCTGCGATTTCATACTGTTACTCTAAAACTCTGTTATGTGCACACATTAGTGTTCATCTTAAACTGAGGATTTTGTTGTGGGGTTTAAAGGGTTAAAGATTTTTAAGATTTGAAGAAAAAACAGCATGAAAAATAATTTTTAACACGTAAACAATAACTGAATTTAATTTACCGGAAACAAACTGTAGAAAACTGTTTTTCTACAGTTTTTGTTTGCTATAAATTAATGGTTGCCAGTAAATAACTAATGTTTTTCTACAGTTTGTTTCAGTAAGTCAAATGAAAAAAAACAGCAATAATACTGTAAAAAGTCAAAATAGTCAGATTTACCAAATGCAACAAAAAAATTGTGATTTTACTAAAATATTTGTGAACATCCATAAGAAAAAAAGTTATGCAAAGTATACCCTGATAAGGAGAAGTAAATACTTGAACTCAACTGTATTAATGTGTGTTTGCACAATGAGAGATCTGTTTAGTTTTAATGTAGTTTTGTTGGTCAAACATTGTCTGCTGGGCAGAGTAGAGTCTGTGCTTCAGTCAATGATGAGCCACAAACACGAGCGTGCACTGTCTGCTGCTTTTATATAAAGACAGTAAATATGAGGTTTTGCTGATCACAAGTGATGATCATTTGTGTTAAGTACTATCGCACAATGTCAAATTTTTACAGTGTAATGTTCCCATGTGCTATCTCTGATGGGATTCTACGTTTGTGTTTTAAAGCATAACAATCGTCTTTGTCGTTCATTGCGTATGGACGAGATCCTTTTGACCGCATATGTTGGTTCACGAGCAACAGCTTCCCAAATGTCAAATGGGGACACTTAGAAATCAACTACATAGACCTTTTACTGCTTAATTGGAAAGAAATAATGAAGGAATACTCCATGCCTGTCCATGAATAACAGCTTTTGCAGCTCAAAGTGACAAATATTACTTACGGTTCCCTTCTGAAAAAGAGGGTAAGGTTACATATTTAGGGTATAATGCTCTCAATGGCGCCGCACATGAGCTGCTACAAGTGCTTGAGCTCTCCAGTGTTTGTAACTGTTTGGTTTTGTTATTTTTTTCCAGTTTTTTGTATATCAAACCGATATAAAGTTTCACCATGGGAGGAACTGATGAACATTCGGAACACAGAAACCACCACAAAATCTTTTACAGCCATTTCAATTATTCAGCATGTTATTAACCTGAACGTTTGTTGTCGGGTGGAGCAGTGGCGCTGATAGCAAACGCTTCAGGAAGCGCAGATGGGGGAAGGCTAGCTCGGTCGCCTCGTCAAACTTCAGGAAGCGGTGATTGTCGATTGCATTGCGCTAGATCCATTCTGGCAAAAGCTACCACTCTCTACCCAACGAAAAACTGAACCAAAATCCTGCGGCTCTCCCAGAAAAAAATAAAGATTTCTCACACTCGGCTGCCTCTGTTTCACTGAAAACCTTGCTGAGCGTGATGCCATTCCAGACAGAGATGCTATCTGCCATCTGACGGAACTTTCAGCTGATTTAGAGCATAATCGAGACGCAGATATCCCGAATGGGGAAATCGCGCGGCGGTCGCGGGACATGCTTTTACATTCAATGAACGGTGGTGTACAGATGTAACTGTGTCAAAGAATGATGTGGACTGTTCTCATGCCAATCTTAGAAGTGCTTCTTTGTTAAACATGCAAGCCGATCTGGTTTCGATGCAGCGGAGTTTCACCATCGTTCACATTACTTGTGAGTGTTTTTACATCCCTCACGCAAGCCGCACGTGAGCCTGCAATTTACAGAACTACGTCGCTGGATCAGATCACAGAGACATAACCAACACCTACCCGGACTCTGGTTTTAATCAGTCTTGGGGACTTTAATAAAGCCAATCTCTCCCATGAAACTGCCAAAAATACAGACAGAGCATGTTACATGTCCCACCAGAGATTCCAATATATTGTGATCACTGTTACCACCACAATAAAGGATGCATTATCACTCTGGTCCACGAGCAGCTTTGGTGCTGTCTGATTCAATGGCTGCCTGGTTCATCTTATCCTGACCTACAGTGCAGAAAATTTACTCTGCTAAACCTTGTAGTAAAGACTGTAAAAAGAGATGGACCATGAAATATAGGCAAGAATTTACAGCTTGTTTTGACCTCACTGTCGTGGACGTGTTTTTTGAAGCTGCGCTACACAACCGTGATCTGGACGACACTCACAGAGACTGTATACATCCTATATTAGTTTTTGTGAGGATATAGTATTTCCCAGGACGTATTTAACATTCAACAATGATTAAAAACTGAGCAAAAAATCAGGACATATTGTCAGGCAACGAGGGAGCTTACAGAAAGGGGACAGAGTCTGTCTAATCAGGCCAGGAACACACTGAACAAGAGAGTAGAGTGGCCTAAAAGGACTAAGCTAACAAATTGGAAGACAGCACTTCAACGACTCAACTTCAGGTGGAAAGGGCTGGAAGCCATCACAAACTACAAGTCACCATCCCCTTGCACTGAGGTAATCAACGACGTGCTAACGACACCTGAAGAGTTTACTGTAGATTTGAAAACCCCCCACACCCGTTTGACCATCTCCTCTACACAAACGTTCAACAACTCCGCAATCCCTTCCACCCTCCGCACGTTCAAATCAGTGGAAAACGATGTGCGCCAGGTCTTCAGGAAGCACAAAGAGAAGAAAGCACAAGGCAGATGGTGGGTTACACCCAGCCTGTCTGAAAACCTGTGCATGACCAGAGCTCGCCCCATCTTTCACAGACTTCAACAGATCTCTGAAGTTGTGTGAAGTACCTGCCTCTTCCAAACCGCCACCATAAGCCCCGTTCCAAGAAACCCAGAGAACAGGACTTAATGACAAGACCTTTGGCTCTAACGTCTTGCTTGTCAGAAGTCGTTTTTTTTTTTTGATCTTTATTTCGTACAATTTAGATTTATAACTATTTACACAAGCCCAGAAGCTCCCACAGTCATAAGATACAGAGATAAGAAGGGGGAAAAAAAGAGAGAGAGAGGGGAATCCTTGTTTAGAGGTATAACCAATACCTCTCAAGATTTCAAGAGGTCTGATAAAGTCTCAACAAGGTCCAAACCAAAACTGTACTGTCCTTCTGGTGGCGCCATGCACTTTAGCTGTGATACACTCCAAAAGAGCAATTTCCAGCAGATAGGACATCCAAAGACGTAGCTGGGATAGATGGCTCAAACCAAAGTTTCAGGCTAACCTTTTTGGCAGCAGTTAGGGCAGCAGACAAAATCCCTCATCTGATTGACAGACAGTGATAGCTTAGGAATCATCCAACAAAAAGAAAAAGCAGTGGATCCTTTTGGATCTGGAGTCTTTAGAAGATCAGTCAATATGTCCTCGCACCCGAGGACCAAAACATCTCAACCTCTAGAACAGCCCCAGCACATAATGCATATATGTATCTTTGGACTTGGGGGCACTTCTGTACAGGGTGGACATAAGGGGTCAGGCTTTCTTTCATTTTATGTAATAAACAGGGGTAGCATACGCCTTTGAAAAAAAAAAATTACATGAATCATTTGATGTGCTGGTTTCTTTGAGGTAGCAAAACAATTTCTCCAGACAATGTCCTAGTCAATCAGAGTGTTAAGTTCTACTCTCTCCCAGAAGCTCTCAATCGAATATTTGGTACTGTCGCACCACAAGCGATTTATAAATTATACTCACTATACCTCTAGAATCCATACTAGAATCTATCCAGTTTATCATAGGATGAGGAGATAGTTTAGTCGACCAGGGTGCACCATATGCTTTCAATGCAGATCTCAATCTTAAGTACAAGAAAAAGGAGAATCCTGGGAGAGAGAATTCATCTTTTAAAATCTGAAAGGACTTGGGCCCATAATAATTGTATAGATCTTTTAAAGTGTAAATACCACATTCAACCCAGCATTTAGAAATGAACGGTTTGTTACCAGTACAAAGATTATTATTATGCCATATGGGGTAGATTCACAGTAGAGATTTGAAACTCCCATAATCTTTTTCTGCTGCTTTTCCAGATTTTAATAGAATTACTTATAATTGGGCCAAACTTTTCCAGCGCTTTCTTCGATACATTAGTAAAGGATAAATCTTGTAGACGTAATGGGTAAATAATATTAGCTTCTAGGGCCCCGCCATGGCACAGGGGAGTCAGCATCCATCCAAGTCCTAAGCGGCCTCATTTGGTATGCTGCTAGATAATAGGAACAAAAATCTGGTAGGGATAAGCCACCATGAGGTTTTAGCCGTGCGATAGATTTAAGTCGAATTCTAGGCCTTTTATTATTCCATAAGAATTTTGTTACTGCTGTATTAAGCTTTTTAAATAATCAATAGGAGTGGAGCCCGGAGGTAACACTGAAAATAAAAAACTTACCCTTGGAAGTATGTTCATCTTAATAGTGGCTATCCTGCATGCAGCGCCAAACGGTGTTGAGACCAACAGAGAAGATTACTCGTGCTCTTATCAAGGAGAGAACTGATAGTTCCACTTGGAATCTCGCGAGAATGAAGGAAAAACTCTAATTTCCAAGATAATTAAACCGGTCACTAACAGATCATATTATTCGGTAAAAAAGACTTGAATCTCCTTTGATTTGGCAGCTAGATTGAGGGAGCAAGTACTGAGTTGCTCCCAGTTAATTTTACAGCCGGACGGTTTACACCGAAGGTATCAGAAATAGTTTCAGCCATTCGTTAATACCGAAATCTGTACGATGTTTTGAGTACATACAACAAAGCAATCCATCGGCATAGAGTTAAAGTTTCCTATAAGGCGATATTCATATCAGCTTATAGGTGCTAATGCTGAGGCATTGTCTAATCGCTTGGGCCAGAGGCTCCAATGATAAGTTAAAAGCAAGTGTGACAGGGGACATCCCTGACGAGTGCCCCTACCAAGACAGGAAAGGAAGGAGAAATAGAAGACCAGTAAGTACCCCTGGCTGAACAATTAAAATATTTTGACAGCTCGCAAGAAAAAGAGCCAAATCCAAAATGCTTCTAGGACAGACCACAGAAAATTCCACTGTTGCTTTCTCACCATCCAGAAAGGACTGCAAGAAAAAGCTGTATAGAAGGTCTGCTTTCGTTACTTGCACAATATGAAGAAGCCTCGTATATTGTCTGTACCAAATCTCCCCATATAAAACCTGATTGATCATAGCTTATCAAGTCTCCTACATCTATTCAATCTTAGGGCTAAAACTTTGCCATCAGCTTAGAATCTGTGGACAGAAGGCTAATTGGCCTATAACGGAGTATTCAAGGGGTCCTTCCCCTTCTTCAGCAGCAAAAACTATTAACCCTCTGGAGTCGATAACGTATGTATACGCGATTTTGGAGGCATTTTCTCCTGATGACCCTGAAAGTTGGGATATTAAATATAGGCAATAAACAACACAAACATAAATTATATACTTTTTTTGTCCTTACAATTCTTTCATTAACGCTTCTCTCTCAGTCACACAGCTGACTGAATGTATTCTCATTATGCAGCTCATTATGCAGGTCTTTGTCTTCCTCAGGTGTGAATCACAATGATATTCATGATAAGTTTGATCGCCTACTCGCATATGACTTTTCCCAACAAAAGTGTCCTTAGAAAATTTTAAATCAATATATTGTTTTCTGTAAGTGAGTAAACAAGATGATTTTCATACACATTTAGAAAGAAAAAATTCTAGGCTACAAGCTCCAGGTTCTCAAAAGTCCCCGCCGGGGAACCAATGTTTCTGTGATGTGTTTTATGATGGCCTTTACCCTTCAAGGATTTAAACAGTTTTAGTTTTTCCTAACCCCAAAAAAAAAACACCCAAGCCATAACATTTTTTGTTTCTCAAAACACAATCGTACACTACATGCTGCTCACATATTATTATAGCCCAGTTTGTGCTGATTACAGTGAGATTAGAGTTTAGCCATTTAGATAGTTATAGAAACTGAAAAAAGAACAAATGTCAGGGCAGGACATACTTCTCCAGGCTCCAAACACCCTTCTTGCGACTCTCCAGAGGGTGAAAGCTGTGCTGTGGGATCCCCTGTGTAAAGCACCGTTTCTAAAGCAAATTAGAGAGTTGAGAATCAAGGGTGCTACTAGATCCATAATATCTTCAGTAACTCTGGGGGAATCCAACATTCGTATACCCAGGGGCCCTGACATTAGTGCCTCATGGAAAATCCAGGGCCGAATTTTAATTCCCCGAACTGTCAATAGGCTATCTAATCTATTGCTTTGAGAAGTCTATTTAAATTTAGGAAGATTTATGTGTTTAAGGAATAAAATCAAAACATTAGTTGGGATACAGTGCTGGATTCGGAAGTAATACAAATGTTGGTAATAGGAGTTCAATTCCTATTTTACGGGTCTCTTAGGTTGAGTAATATACTGTACCCTCATCGCCTTATAGCTGATATACTGGCCTTAGATTCAGCATCTTTCAGCCTCAAGTCCAACAGCTTTAGAAGAGCGCTCTCCATGGAAATACATAAGAATGTCTTGTACGTGAAAGATGAATTCTGCTCGATGTAAAGTTATATAGATTTTAAATTTCGATTTTAAGAACTTTAATTTCAGTAGCGTTTAGATTCGCAAAATTTACCTTTTAGTTCTTTCTCTATTTAAAATGATTTGATTTTCTAATTTCAATTTATATGGCTCTCTCTACGCTTTTTATGTAAAGGATGAAAAGCTATATACATTTAGCCCCTAATAAAACATTTAGTGGGTTCCCACATACCTGGGGGGGTTAGAGACTGAATCTTTGTTGATCTGCAAAAACTCTTTCAAGGAGCTGCATAGTTTAATCCACAAATATACAGTCTTGTAATAAGGAGGTGTTGAATCTCCAGCGATTGTGTCTGGAGCCAAAGATACCGCGGTTAAAGATGTAAGTACTGGAAAAAAGAAGTGGCAGAATATTAACTTTACTTACATAAAGGGAATACGAGAAGGGGACATAAGTAAATATCAATCCTTGAAATAGCTCCTTGAATCAATAGTTGACGAGCTGAAAAAAAAATTATTATCCTAACACGTCATTTTGTAAACGCCAAACGTCACATATGTTAGTGTGCCAAAAATAAAAAAATGAATTAAAACACCCCAGAAATGATTGAATCAGCCTTAGAGGCATGAGATCTATCTAACTGGGGGTCCAACACAGTATTAAAATCGCCCACTAGCACCACAAGACAGTCCTCAAACTCACAACTATGCGGTGGGTGCAAAATACAGACACAAAAAGCAGATTTAGGTATTATATTTACGGAACCAACAGCATAAGTGATTCGGCCTTCGTATCTCCACCCGATCTTATAATTGAGAATCAAAATTACGCTTAGACACAATCAGCACTCCTTTAGTTTTGTTGGTGGCCAAAGAGGAGCATATCACTTAAGTACCTATTTTGGAAAGCGATGCACGTCAGCTGCGTTTCAAATGAGACTCTTGTATAAGGCGTAATGTCACATTTTTGCATCTTATGTCCTCTAAGCATTTAGTTTGTTTACAGGGCTATATTTAACCATTGACTTTATATAAAATAGCTAATTATAGCCAAATATGTATCACAACCAATGGAAGAGTAACCAGCCAGAATGAGGCGGGAAGAGAAGATAGCGTTGGATCCCCCGGAGATCAATGGTGATCAGAACAAAATGCCTACACGTACATTTTATAACACATACAACATTACGCACAAAAAAACTGCATCATACAGTTAAACTTACTTGGAACCGTCTTTGGTCATAACCAAAAGGCAAAACAGGACAGTAACAAAATGGGCAGTAAGAGCAAAGAGTTGGAACGCACTCTTCTACTCCCCTGACTTAACATTTGTGGATTGCTTGGGTGGCCAATTTAGCAGTGAGCGGCTCTCCGTCATCACCCAACCCTGTCCATTTCCGGATGTAAACGAACAATCAATTTTCCTCAGTAAGGTCCTCACATCGGAACTGCAATTCGTCTTCATTCACCTCATTTCTCCTCGTGACGCCGGCCGATCTAGCTCACGTCAAAGAATATTTTATGGCGGGATCCGATTGAGAGCGAACTTTTCACCTCCGCTGTCGTCATCAACAGTGAAATCTTTTCCCCGATGAGTAACCTTTCACACCGCGGGTAGCATAAAGGACGTTATTCCACTGAGTTAGCCTTCTTCTCGCCGTGCATCGGTCTCCTCTTAGCCGAATTATGGTTCTGTAGTCTGTGAAGAAATCAGCAGCGTTCCCATATGAAGAATTTGTCCAGCGCACGGCTTCATTCCGGTCGCATGTCCGAATCAGTGGTGATACTTCGCAACTTGAAGATTAATGTACTAGGTTGTTTTGTGGCCGTCTGTCGCGCTATATATACCGGTGTGCGCTTTCAATCTCCATTATCTTTGCCCCAAGTGGAGGGAAATCCATTTAGGGAGCTTATATTTGTATAAATTCAGAGGGTCATTTCCTTTCCACACCTCTCTTTTAGAGCCCTATACTAGACGGATTATTGGACTGGCGACCTTTTATCTTCGATTCTTGCCAACTTTTCCTGAAAGGAGTCCACCGCTAGCTTAATCTCCACGGTGTCTTTTTTTGCGTTACTTGAGGGCTGTCCTGCATGTTGTCAAAAATTATTTTCTTATCCAACGAACGCTCCTCTTCCAAACGTCCAAGCTCTCTGCCAATCGGGGCGAATTCCTTCTTTAATTTAGCTCTCTAATTAAGCTGAGTTCGGTGTGATCTTTAGCTCATCAGCAAACAATGATGCAAGTTCCCCCTCAGGAAGACACATTAGGGTCTTTAAACTTCGCTTTTTCTCTCGGGGAAGCCAGTGTTAATTGACGTTTTGGTGCCATCCTTATTCGTTGCCCCGTTAGCAAAGTAATCAAAAACGAATCAAACGTTGGTGGTTTACTGAGAACAGATAAATTCAGGATACCGAGTCTGAGAGCAATCAAACTACACCGCCATTGCTATCGGTGGGTCACGTGACTCCCCGTCATGAAGTCGTTTGAAAAACTTGTTTTGGCTTATCTGAAGGACATCACTGGACCTTTACTGGACCCCCTGCAGTTTGCTTACCAATACTGGACCCCCTGCAGTAATGATGCAATCAACATTTTTTTTGGGATTGCACTTCATCCTGCAACTCTGGACAAAAACCAGGGACATTATGTGAGGATCCCGTTTGGTGGACTTTAGTTCGGGTTTCTCAAACCTCATCATCCCACAGCCCTCCAGACCAAACCACCCAGCTCTCCTGTGTTCCTAGCTCTATTTGTCAGTGGATCACCAGCTTTCTGACAAATAGGCAACAGCTAGTGAGAATTCATGTCAAACAGCCGCTCCACTAACACTGGTGTCCCTCAGGGATGTGTTTTCTCCCCACTGCTCTTCTCGCTGTACACACCAGCGACTGCACCTCTAAAGACCCCTCTGTCAAGCTCCTGAAGTTTGCAGACGACACTACAGTCCTAGGTCTCATCCAGGACGGTGACGAGTCTGCTTACAGACAACAGGTTGAGCAGCTGGCTGTCTGGTGCAGTCTTAACAACCTGGAGCTGAACACTCTCAAAACAGTGGAGATGATCGTGGACTTCAGGAGAAACCCCCCTGGACTCCCTCCACTCACCATCATGAACAGCACTGTAGCTGCAGTGGAGTTATTCAGATTCCTGGGAACCACCATCTCTCAGGACCAGAAGTGGGACAATCACATTGAATCACTAAAATGGCCAAACAAAAGGTTGTACTTCTTTCGCCAGCTGAGGAAGTTTAACTGCCCTGCGAGGAGCTGCTAAAACAGTTCTTCTCAGCCCTCATTGAGTCTGTCCTGTGCATTTCAATAACTGTCTGGTTTGGTTCAGCTACAAAATCAGACATCAGAAGACTACAGAGAACAGTTCGGACTGCTGAAAGGATTATTGGTGCTCCCCTGCCCACTCTTCAAGAACTGTATACATCCAGAGTGAGGAAAAGGGCTCAGAAAATCTCTGGATCCCTCACATCCAAGTTACCCCCTTTTTGAACTTTTGCCACCTGGCCGGCGCTTCAGAGCCACAAATACCAGTACAGCCAGGCACAAGAACAGTTTTCTTCCCCCAGGGCAATCTACCTCATGAAACAGTGTTAAATGTTTCCCCACTTATGCAATAAAAATGTGCAATATCCTTATATTTATTTGTTACCCCTCCATCCTAGTACATCTCTGCATCTTACTCTATTCTATTCCATTATCATCTATAGCACAACTGTTCATACAATTTATTTATTTGCAATTTATTTATTTATTTTATCTTATTTATTTCTTTATTTTTTTCTTTCTCTGTGTGTTGTTGTTGTCTCTGTGTACTGGAAGCTTGTGTCACTAAAACAAATTCCTTGTATGCGCAAGCATACTTGGCAATAAAGCTCTTTCTGGTTCTTATTCTGATATTTAGGAGCTGTAATTCATTAACCTTTCCTCCATTTTTTATGAGAATACCCTCAAATTAAAGCTCAGAGTGTGCACTTTAAGCCCACATTCGTTATATAACTGTCACTTGAATATGTTTTAGTCAGCAGCTAAAATTATAAAATTGTAGAGGTTGTATAAAATAATGCTTTTGCATTGTGTCTAGACCTTTTGCCCTATCAGTGTTCTAAAATATAAAATTATTAATTTCTAAAAAATTAAATATATCAAATGTATAACATGTGTATGACGTCATACTTTAGTTGGTGTTACACTTGCCAAGCTCTCTGATTTCTGAAAAATGTGCTGTGCAGTCCGGCAGAGGTGGGTAGTCCAGGAGCCAAAGAGTAAAAGTCCTGCCATATTTTTGCTCCACCCATGAACTCAGCAGCTGATTTCACCAGAGGAGGAACCAAGTCATTCCTTCCAAGACACAAACTAGTCTTGAGTCAAATCCCAAGTCCTCAAAGAGTTAAAGGTAATGAGATAATTAAGTGACTAATTAAATGATGATTGTGCATTAGTGATGAACACCTGCTGTTATTGAAAATTATCAGATGTTGATGTTTTATTGTTTAAAATGATGCCACCATCATAGAGATCAGTGTTTGATTTAGTTGTGCTCTTGACCCTTGACTTGCTGTGCTAGATCTCTTTCTGTAGCGCTGTATGCGGTATTGTGGCGAAGAGAGATCAGTGATCATATAGTCACAATGAGCTGGTTTGATTATATTCTAAATAAAGATTTTTTTTATATATATATATATAAATATGTTAAGGTTTTGAGTAATCAATCTTGTGAAATTACAGCATGCAAACAAAGTACTGCGTTAATATTTACAGATTAGGGAATGAATTTTAAATCTGTGTAGCACATACCGAAAATTGAACTCCAGTCTTTCTTAGACACACACAGACATCAAGAACCAGCATATCTCTAAAATGGTGACAATCAACAAAATGCTTCATGTTGCAATACATGAAAAACTCCCATAATGCACTGCAGTATGAATAATGATTTTCACCACTGTTGAGGATCATATGATCACAATCTTCATTTACATAAGTTAAATGAAAAATACAAGACCTTGCATTTTGGCCTAATCAGACAGATGTTTTTAAAAGTTACAGCTACATAATAAGTAAATAAGTTTTTAGTTAGACACACAGACATCAAGAATCAGCGTGAGCATCACAACAATGGCGACCATCAAAAACTATCAAAAACTGACTGTGTGTCAATCAAGATCCCAACTAAAGCAAACACTGACCATGATAATGGTGACACACAAATTGTGTTTTTCTCGTTTAGTGATTCTGTTTGTTAACATCAGGTGTCTTCAATAATGGTCAATCATCACTCAATTAATCACCTAATTATCTCATTAACTTTAACACTTGCTTCAGTGTTACTTTTAACACTACTTCGGTGTTT
The DNA here is from genome assembly GCF_018340385.1 of Cyprinus carpio. NCBI lineage: Eukaryota > Metazoa > Chordata > Actinopteri > Cypriniformes > Cyprinidae > Cyprinus > Cyprinus carpio. The sequence goes on from NW_024872754.1 coordinate 1,018,623, forward strand.
ATATGAGTCCACACTCAGAGTGTTAAATTAACACTGGGGATTTTGCTGTGTACAGTCGTGGCCAACAAAAGTTTTGAGAATTACATAAATATTAGTTTTCAAAAAGTTTGCTGCTAAACTGCTTTTAGATCTTTGTTTTTAGTTGTTTCTGTGATGTACTGAAATATAATTGCAAGCACTTCATACGTTTCAAAGGCGTTTTTTTCCGACAATTACATGACATTTATGCAAAGAGTCAGTATTTGCAGTGTTGGCCCTTCTTTTTCAGGACCTCTGCAATTCGACTGGGCATGCTCTCAATCAACTTCTGGGTCAAATCCTGACTGATAGCAACCCATTCTTTCATAATAACTTCTTGGAGTTTGTCAGAATTAGTGGGTTTTTTGTTTGTCCACCCGCCTCTTGAGGATTGACCACAAGTTCTCAATGGGATTAAGATCTGGGGAGTTTCCAGGCCATGGACCCAAATTTCAACATTCTGGTCCCAGAGCCACTTATTTATCACTTTTGGCTTATGGCACGGTGCTCCATCGTGCTGGAAAATGCATTGTTCTTCACCAAACTGTTGTTGGATTGTTGGAAGAAGTTGCTGTTGGAGGGTGTTTTGGTACCATTCTTTATTCATGGCTGTGTTTTTGGGCAGAATTGTGAGTGAGCCCACTCCCTTGGATGAGAAGCAACCCCACACATGAATGGTGTCAGGATGCTTTACTGTTGGCATGACACAGGACTGATGGTAGCGCTCACCTTTTCTTCTCCGGACAAGCCTTTTTCCAGATGCCCCAAACAATCGGAAAGGGGCTTCATCGGAGAATATGACTTTGCCGCAGTCCTCAGCAGTCCATTCACTATACTTTCTGCAGAAGATCAATCTGTGCCTGATGTTTTTTTTTGGAGAGAAGTGGCTTCTTTGCTGCCCTTCTTGACACCAGGCCATCTTCCAAAAGTCTTCGCCTCACTGTGCGTGCAGATGCGCTCACACCTGCCTGCTGCCATTCCTGAGCAAGCTCTGCACTGGTGGCACTCACCGATCCCGCAGGTGAAATCCTCTTTAGGAGACGATCCTGGCGCTTGCTGGACTTTCTTGGACGCCCTGAAGCCTTCTTTACAAGAATTGAACCTCTTTTCCTTGAAGTTCTTGATGAACCTATAAATGGTTGATTTAGGTGCAATCTTAGTAGCCACAATATCCTTGCCTGTGAAGCCATTTTTTATGCATGTTTCTTTGCAGGTCACCATGGTTAACCATAACAATGGTTAACAAAGAACAATGATTTCAAGCAATCACCCTCCTTTTAACATGTCAAGTCTGCCATTCTAACCCAATCAGCCTGACATAATGATCTCCAGCCTTGTGCTCGTCAACATTCTCACCTGAGTTAATAAGATGATTACTGAAATGATCTCAGCAGGTCCTTTAATGACAGCAATGAAAATGCAGTGGAAAGGTTTTTTTTGGGATTAAGTTAATTTTCATGGCCAAAGAAGGACTATGCAATTCATCTGATCACTCTTCATAACATTCTGGAGTAATATGCAAATTGCTATTATAAAAACTTAAGCAGCAACTTTTCCAATTTCCAATATTTATGTAATTCTCAAAACTTTTGGCCACGACTGTAGACACTGAAGCGCCTTAATTTTTTTTACCACACTGTTTTTTTTTTTTTTTTTTTTTTTTTTTTAATATCATTTAAAAATACATGAAATCAGTCCTGGAGCAGTGCAGGGTTGAAAATCACATCTCACGAATTTCTATTTCAAATCTGAAGAAGATACCATGAAAAATGAGATTCCTGCAACCATTTTTCTGAGACTAGGTCTAGTCCTCCTCTATATAACAAATGTATTGAAGGGTTCCACAAACTATTTTAGTCCTTAAACATACCACTGCATAGTTTTTCAATTATAAAACAACAGACCGAATTTTCAACATCGTATAAGTGATTTATTTGAGCACTATAAAAATACAATAAGAATAATTTGAGTGATAATAATAAATAAATAAAATAATAATAAAAATGAACTATAGGCCTATGCCAATTACAGTACATCCTGAGATTACTAGAAATACAGCATTTACACTGTTAGAGACTCAAACAGTCGGTAATCACATGCTGATGGCCTTCCTAATAGATGGTAATTATATAGATGGGCAATATAGTCAGTAATTACACTCTATTCATATAGACCGCATTCACACTGATAGCTGCCTATCAATCGCTGATTATCAGTCATAGAGATGATAATCATGCAGATAAAGCCACATTCCCCACAAAACACAAAAACATATATGAAAAATGTTGAAGAAGAAAAAAAAGAAAGAATTATTTGTGCAAAAAGCTGATCGCTAAGTTACGCCCCCATCAGATGACAGGTGAGTCAAAGTGCATCACGATCCGTCACGAGAGAGCGCCAGAATTCAAATAAACAATATTCTGCTTATCTTTGGCTTTATTTTTTAGTGGATGGTCTCATCCTGTTAGTGACACTGTATGCTACAAAACCATGCAGTTTTTTGAGCGTAGTTTATTCCATAACGGATACAAACAATACTGTGCCTGAAGAAAAGAGATGTAAACAAAGAAATGATCATCCATATTAAAACGTTATTGCTTCATTGGACTAAAAGTGTGCTATGAGATGTCGTTCAGTGGACCCTTACCTTTCAAACTAAACTGGGATATACAGCTGTGGATGTGTTTATGACTCGTTATTATGACGAATCTGGTACGTACTACATTTTTATTATGCATGTTTTGATGTGTACTGCTTACACAGATTTAGCAAATACATTCCTTATAAGCTTTCCATTGAAAAACAGTGATCTGTCATCGATGCTTGAGGCTTAGACCTTCATAATGTTATGTAGTTTGTATTGATGAATTTTGTCCCGTATCATTTAATCTATCCACCTTATTTTGCCACACGGAAGTAGGTACGATGACGTACTTCCTTATAATGTGTTAAACTTCCATTTCGCTATCCGGTAGGTAAGGAGCGATATGGTGGGACACAGAACACTATTAAACAGAGTGATGGTAAATATTTACCACACCCGCGGTGTATGACACAGTGGGAGGATGAAATTAAGGCCTGCAAATAATTTTTTTAATATTTTGTTTTGGCGCATATGAGGCATATATCATTAATGTTACCTACACAGCGGAAAAGTCAGCGGAGTGCTGGTACATAAAACAGAAAGCGAATTCATGTTTTTAAAAGCAGACGTGAATCCCTGTAGTTATGTGATTGTATTTATGATTTAGGTAACTGGTAAATGATTAATGTCTCCTTTTTCTCTTTCATTTGTGAAATCACTTATTGTTTTAAAGTAAACAGAAAAGATTTGAAGTCACATGGGGACCTATCTGAGACTCTCTCTCTATAAATATATATATATATTATGTTGTATATATTTGTTAATTGAGGCAGTTCTTTTTTTTGTCTGTGTGTGGGTGTAAATATGTGTATTATATTATTATATGTTGGTTACTGTTTTTTAGCATTTGTGTTTCTTACTGTAATGTTTAAACTTAATAATAATAATAATAATAATAATAATAATAATAATAATAATAAAACCCTTTTAAAACAAATAGACAACTGTTTAAACTGGATGGCCTCCACCGAAACAAACTCCTCCTGTGAGGGCTCTCCGGCCACTGCCACAACATTAGTGCCCAAACCCGCCTCCATCTGCTGTAGATTAGCCAAAAACAACTGATAGCATCTCTCAGTGATATGTGTCTGGTCCCCGCTATGATAGCAAAACAAATTTACAAATGTTTACAGAACAAGTGGGAACTCTCTATTTCTATTTTATCACGTGATAGAATGTCTAAGACCTCCTCAAGCTGTACGGCTGACCCATCTAATCTGCTGCCTATAATGCATCAAACTAAGATTACTGTAGAGACAAAAATTAATCCAATTGAGTTAGCATTTTTAAACATTCGCTCATTTAAAAATAAATAATTTCTGATCAATGACTTAATAACCACAAACAACCTGGATTTTATGTTTCTAAACGAAACGTGGCTAGAAGACAGCTGCAGTGCAATGGCCCTCAATGAAACAGCCCCTCCTAACTTGGGAAAGTCATGGCCTAATGGTTAGAGAGTTGGACTTGCAACCCAAGGTTCGAGGGTTCGAGTCTGGTAACGGCAGGGATTGTGGGTGGGGGGAGTGAATGTACAGCACTCTCCCACCTTCAATACCATGACTGAGGTGCTCTTGAGCAAGGCACCGAACCCCCAACTGATCCCCAGGTGCTGCAGCAAAAATGGCTCCCCTCTGCTCAGGGTGTGTGTTCACTGCTGTGTGTGTGCCCTTAGGATGGGATAAATGCAGAGCACTAATTCCGAGTATGGGTTATCATACTTGGCAACATGTCACATCATGTCAACTTTGCTTTCATGAGTGTCTGCAGGACTGTTAGGAGAGGTGTAGCTGCTCTATTTAAGCTAACTGAGACTTGTTATAGCACTTGCATATCATTGCTTTTTTATTGTTTTTGATTGCTTCCATTGTCCTTATTTGTAAGTCACTTTGGATAAAAGCATCTGCTAAATGACTAAATGTATACAGTCATGCCCAAAAATAAGGACACCCTTAGTAAATATGATCAAAGAAGACTGTGAAAATTAATCTGCATTGTTAATCCTTTTGATCTTTTATTTAAAAAATCCTCAAAAATCTAAACTTCATTGGATAATAAGAATTTAAAATGGGGGGAAATATCATTATGAAATAAATATTTTTCTCTAATACACATTGAACACAATTAAGGACACATTCTCCTATAATGCCTGCTGAGGTTAGAGAACACCTGACAAGAGATCAGATACCATTCCTTCATCCAGAATCATTTCAGACCCTTTAGATTCCCAGCTCCATGATGGTGCTTCTCCTCTTCAGTTCACCACACTCATTTTATATAGGGTGCAGTTCAGGGAACTGGAATGCCCATAGCAGGAGCTTGGTTTTGTGCCCAGTGGCCCATTTTTGTGTTGTTTTTGAGGTTTGTGTTTGTATTATTGTAGGGTTGGATGATCCAAACATGGTCCATTATAAGATTTTTAACAGAGTCAGTCACTTGTTGATTTTTTATCTATTGGTATTTGATAGAATCAAAGATGCCATGTGTCTAAACAAGATGTCCAGGACCTCCAGCAGAAATATAGGCCCACAACCATCAAAAATACAGCAGTATATTTCATTGTACACATGGGGTACTTTTTTATCCCTGTGTTCACCAAACCCATCTTGAGTGTTTGCTGCTAAAAAGCCATTTTTTTTTAGTTTCATCTGACCATAGAAGCCAGTCCCATTTAAAGTTCCATTCGTGTCTGATAAATGAATATGTTGGAGTTTGTTTTTGGATGAGCTAGGAGAATTTTTCTTGAAACCCTCCCAAACATAATGTGGTGATGTAAGTGCTGTTTGACAATTTTTTTTAAGGTTTTCTGACCCCAAGACTCAACTATTTTCTGCAATTCTCCAGCTGTGGTCCTTGGAGAGTCTTTAGCCACACAAACTGACCTCCTCACCATGCATTAGGACGATATAGACACAAGTCCTCTTCCAGGCAGTTTCGTAACATTTTCTGTTGATTGGAAATTCTTAATTATTGCCCTGATGGTGAAAATGGGAATTTTCACTGCTCTAGCTCTTTTCTTAAAGCCACGTCACTAATTTGTGAAGCTCAATTATCTTTTGCTGCACATCAGAAATATATTCTTTGGTTTTTCTCATTGTGATGGATGATTAAGGGAATTTGGGCTTTGTTTTCCCTCCTATTTATATTTCTGTGAAACAGGAAGCCTTGGATGTATAATTTCATGTTCATAATCACCCTGGAGTACTCAAAATTGTGAATATGAATGGGAATATACTTCAGAGTTATTTTACTCATAAGAATTTCTAGGGGTGTCTTTAATTGTGGCCAATGTGTATTAGAGAAAACATTTATTTCATGATGATATTTTCCCCCCATTTTAAATTCTTATTATCCAATGAAAGTTTAGATTTTTGTGAATTTTTTTTTTAAATAAAAGATCAAAAGGATTAACAATGCATATTATTTTTCACAGCCTTCTTTGTTCATATTTACCAAGGGTGTCCTTATTTTTGGGCATGACTGTATGTAAATGTACATTTGTATTTTTTTGCAATTATGGGATTAACAGAGGTTTTAGGTGTAAAATCAATTTCTTTCATGAGATTAGCATACTTCCTCTTCTTGGCTGGGTTATGCTTCTCCATAATGTAAATTATAGGGGCAAGGCTTCTAAGCCGGGATTTTTCTAGGACCATGATATTAAAGTGACGATTGTTTTCAGCCACCACATATATCAAGGTCCGATTATTTGTACGTTGGGATTGGCGGCATATGAATATTTTATGAATCACACATGAATCCTGTTGATTTTTGCACTTGAATCAGGACTCATTTTTATGTTAGATTGTTGAACGTGGGCCAAGATGTTTAATGTTCAATGATTTCGAGAAATTTAGTTTTTTCATGATAATGCTGAATGAGCACAAATGATCTTTTATGCAATGACACAGCGAGATACATTAAAAATGGCACTTTTAACCCTGGGTGTCTATTGATAATGTAGAAATAATTTGTGCTTATTCTTAAGTACATTTGTACCTTAATGGAGTATAACTGTTTCTGATTATTATACTTTTGTTGTTGAAACTACATAAAATAACAGCTTATGCGTAAATGACTGCCAAACTAATGTGATGTGGACTGTTGCTGTGTGTGTCTGTAGGTTGTCTGGCTGTATGGTGACAGAGGAAGGCTGTGGTTATTTGTCTTCAGCTCTGAGTTCAAACCCCTCACACCTGAGAGAGCTGGATCTGAGCTACAATAACCCAGGGGATTCAGGAGTGAAGCTACTCTCTACAAAACTCAAGAATCTGGACAAACTCAAGTATGTTGAGCAGCAAGTTTTTAGGTTTTATTATTTGAATTACTCAGTGTCTCTATGTAGATAGAAGTCTAGGGGTTTCTAGAGGACACAACAATATAACAGATTGAAAGAGCACTAGTATGAGCCCTGCCCAGAGCCAATCCTCCCTATACGCAAAGTACACAAGCTGCGTAAGGCCCCCCATGCTTTAAAAGATTATTTAATTGTAATTTTCGTTTTCATTTAATTTCAATTTTGAATTTGGCCAGCATTTATGAAAACATGAATGTTCTTTTTTTTTTATATGGTGTGCTGTCGCACTTTCTACGTAAAAATCTGTCAAATCATGTAACGTGAATGTCATACAGTCTCTTGCTCGAGACAAAAAAAAAAACAAAAAAAAAAACGTGAACCGATCGTCTTTTCATATTTACATCAAGCACATAGTTTCATTACTTTAGAGTGTCACAGTGACCGTCTTTTTGCAGTAAAGGTGCTGTCATAGTTTAATGAGTGGGAAGATGACATGAAGCGATTCGAGGTTAGCATCATTCTTGGCAAGAACTGAGTTTATTAAGACACAGAACCACAACACAGACGTTTCAGGAGAGGGAGTAAAAAAAAAGACACCGCAAGCGGCAGCTGCTACTGACCCATCATCACCTTAGCTGTTCATTTCATGGTCTGGTTTTATTTGGTTTAATGTGCTTCAGACCAGTTCAGTCTCTGTGAAACCAAACAAGACCAGTGGGAAAATTCTGAGCAGATTGAGTGATTTAATTTGTCTTGTTATTTGCTGTGCGATTTAGTTGAATAATGATAGTATGTTTAAAGCATGTTTTAACATGTTGTTTTATCTTGATTATATTGTTTTCATAATCATTGGAAGCCAAGATCATAACTGAAAATATAATAATATGACTTTGTGTGTGTTTTATAGTGTGGATCATGGAGAAGAATATTACATAATTACAGAAGGACTACACAAATGTATGTATGCACACACACACACACACACACACACACACGCACACACATTTAAGGTGCAGGTTCATTAATTGGCTGACAGTTGTTTGACAATATGATGTTTAGGTAGTACACAAGCAGAGTATGTAAATGGAGCGGTGTGATTTTGAATGGAGCAAGAAGCAGATTTTTTCACGGTTTTCACTTGCTCCGAGAGCTCTCCACCCCCGCTCTATCACGAGTACAATTCATGCCAGTGGCCCGTAATATAACTGCATATTTAACAAGAATTCACATGTTAAATATATTTAGCTAGATTGATAGAGATCGATCACTCAAATAAAAAAGAATGTGAAGGCTATGATGACAGCAATGGACATGAGCGGTTATAGTTCTCAAGGAATTTGTTTCTTTCTTCTAGATATTTTTTTATTTTTTTAGGCAAAAAAATAAAAAGTTTTTTAATAAAAAGTTATTGCTCTCTCAATAATGCATTCATACAGTGCTTCTTCATCTGTATCTGATTTCGAATGAGCAGAAATCGGTAAGAAATGCACCGATCCGTAGGTAAAATAACTGATGAAAACGTACTGTTATTTTCATTACAAACATTTGCACTGCAGAAACAGCAATTATATATTTTAATGTTGACAACCACGTTATTAGCTTGGCATTATGGTAGGAAAAAAAGTTTGCACATTAGTGTTCCAATAAGCCGTTTTGAAACGCTCCTGTTATTTTATTTATTTATTTATTTTTCTTTTAAGATATGTTATGGACAGAACTGTGATATTTCAAACATTCTGAAATACTTTAGATGCGGAGCAGTGTTTCTGATGTCAGTGAACAAGGAGTGGAGCGGGAAATGGTGAACCCGTAGCGTTAGCAGAATGTCAGAGCCAGACTTAACCTCAGACATGACACCATTCACATTTATATGCAATGAATGTCAGTTTAAGACTGGCCTTGACATTAGGCTCTTTCGCACCGTGTGGTTCTATGAACTCAGTTCAAGGAACTAGCTAGTAGGGATGCATTGATCCGATACTTAGTATCGGTATCGGTATCGCTTCGATACTGGCATTTTCTGCCAGATCGGGTATCGGTCAGACGAGACCAATCCAAATCCGATATTGTGCATATGCTATTGTGTTATTGTTAAGCCCCAGGAAAGCACAAAAACATTATAAAGCACCATAAAGTCAAGTCCAAGTGTTCTGAAGCCATTCCATATTTTGATGTGAGGCAGTGGCACCTGCAGGTGCACGGCTGTATGCACTGTGCGTACCATGAGTGCTCAGACTGACCTGAGATTTGCCCCACAAACATTTCAGGTGTAGCGAATCAGCTCAAAGGGGAAATATGAATAATCAATCATAACTAGTTATGATTAATTATATTTAGATCCACTGTAAGTATTTACTTGATCTCTCAGTGTCAACTTTCTGTCAATTCTAAAAACGTTAATTTCCTGATTAAGGAAAATAACTTTTTTACTGTACAATACTACTCAGAGCATGTAGCAAAAATTCTGCATGATTAGGGACTTCAATTATGAACAAACAATGAACAACCTCAAGTGTGGTACAAATAAGACTTTATTAACTACATAAACACTTAAACTAGTCTAACATACACACACACCCATACAGTGGGCATAGGAAAAAGGGTTAAAGCTTAAGCAGTGAAGGGAAGAGAAATAAAAACATAAAGCTATCATACAATTTGATATTCAGCATATCTACGGCCTGAAGGAAACATCAATTTCTTAGTACAAACACACCTTTGTAAAAGGTGCATATGATACTTAATGTATCAATTAATAAGACTAAGTTTGATACTGTAGTGTCGTCTGCCGCTGATCTGAAGAATCACACTCAGTCTGGGGTTTTGTTTCCAGAAGAAAAGATTTTATTTCAAGGAGAATAAAGGCGAGAATTCCTTGCAAGGAATATCCACCAAATGTTAGGTGGTATATCCTTATATACAGTTTTTCTTGTTTATACAGGGCGTTCCAAATATTTCATATAGTTTTCCTTATACTTACATTTCGATTCCTTCCTAGACTTGTTATGGTAAAGAAAAAGGCCCATTTGTATGTTTTCCCAGATGTTTCTCATCTGAGGGTCTGTATATTTCAGCAAGGCGGTCACATTCTTTTTACACACAGGCTATATGATTATAATGGAATAATAACTGTGTATATATATATATATATATATATATAGATATATATATATATATATATATATATATATATATATATATATATATATATGGCTAGATTTACCATTTATTATACTTGATTAATACAAATCTTAATAAAAATATTCTACATTCCCCCCTTTGAGACTTAGTAAGTCTCACATTTGCTTATTTTTATCTAGAGTGCTACTCCATAATTCAGTCTTATTAGTTAACACTACCTAGCGACTAAATTAGTCACACTGTATCATTACCAGTGACTAGATTATGTAATTTCACTCTGGGGGAGCAACAGGACCAAACATCTCCTTCCGTACTTGACTAGGAGGGAGTAAAAGATCCAGCCTCCCTAAACCCTTCTTTAATCAAAAACAATGTTATAAGCATGAGCATGCAATTGGTTCAGCACTTGCCTGTGGTTGTCTATAAAAGGCATAAAAATACATACAAAACATAACACATTGAATATCACAAGATTATAATAGTTGACCTTCAGCCCAGATACCTTACGCATCATAGAGGGCCACCCTTGGGCAGAAGTTAGGCTAGCACTTACACCCAGTGTATGGTTCATCTTTAGACCTCTTCATCATCTTCGTTAGAGTCACTAGAACTATCATCAAAAGTTTGCTCAGTTAAGTTTAGTTTGTTTAGCCATCCTTCATAACATTCCTCCAGGCTCCTTTCTGTGACCATTTGTTGATTATTTGGGACTTTTATCACTTCCATTTGCTTGGCAGTAGCTTTGACGATTAATGTTCTTAATATAGGTAATACACAGCAAAATAATAATCCTCCTACTAATATTGCAACTCCTAAAAACATTCCCAGTTTAGCAAACCATGCTCCCCATGCTCCAAATTTCAAATCAATTCAATCCCAAATTCGTTTGTCTCTTCTGTCATTTGCTGTAACTTATTCTTTTTTTTTTATTTTATTTATTTTAGTCATAACTTCACTAAAAGCTCCCCCAGGGGCAGTATTATTTGGTATGAAACTACAACATTGATCTCCAAACATAACACAAACTCCACCCTTGTCTGCCAATAATATTTCACCTCCACAGATCCAAAAGAAATCTGCTATTATTAATGATTGGTCTTCATAAATTTCTATTGAAGGTAATGCAATAGTTTGATTTTCACATTCTTCAGGTGCTATTTTACTTCCTTTAGTTGTTCCGAGTGCTAAAAGTTCTGGAGCTCTAGAAGGAATTTCTGATTTCCAAGAATTTTTCTTATCTATATACCAAATAATAGCACATTTTCCTTTAAATTCGTCCACATCTTGTGTTCCTCTTGGTTTATGGAAACACTCATATTCTTGTTTATAATCTATGCTATACCATTTTGGAATCTCTACTTTCCATTTTTCAATTTTTATATTTTGGCTGACATCTGAATACTGACACCAAGATCCCCAGAGTGGTCTAAAAAAAGAATATGTTAATTTAGGATTTCCCAAAAATCCTAAACATTCAGCAATACAATATGTTCTGGTAAAATATGTTAAATGACAAAAGTTTATCCCAAATTTGGCACATTTTTGGTAGTCATATGGAGTTGGTACACAACAAAATCCCCAGTGTTAATTTAACACTCTGAGTGTGGACTCATATAAACACCGAAGTAGTGTTAAAAGTAACACTGAAGCAGTGTTAAAGTTAATGAGATAATTAGGTGATTAATTGAGTGATGATTGACCATTATTGAAGACACCTGATGTTAAAGGGATAGTTCACCCAAAAATGAAAATTATGTCATTAATGACTCACCCTCATGTCGTTCCAAACCCGTGAGACCTCCGTTCATCTTCGGAACACAGTATAAGATATTTTAGATTTAGTCCGAGAGCTTTTCTGTCCCTCCATTGAGAATGTATGTACGGTATACTGTCCACGTCCAGAAAGATAATAAAAACATCTTCAAAGTAGTCCATGTGACATCAGAGGGTCCGTTAGAATTTTTTGAAGCATCGAAAATACATTTTGGTCGAAAAATATCAAAAACTACGACTTTGTTCAGCATTGACTTCTCTCCCGGGTCTGTTATCAGCGCGTTCACAGCACATTCCCCCCTATCCGGTTCGTGAACGAATCACTCGATGTAACCGGATCTTCTTGAACCAGTTCACCAAATCGAACTGAATCGTTTGAAACGGTTCGCGTCAACAATAAGCATTAATCCACAAATGACTTAAGCTGTTAACTTTTTTAACATGGCTGACACTCCCTCTGAGTTCAAATAAATCAATATCCCGGAGTAATTCGTTTACTCAAACAGTACACTGACTGAACCGAGCCAGATAACGAACGAAACATTGACTCGTTCTCAAGTCAAGCAACCGGTTGCATCGGTTTTCGGATCACCGGTAGTGATGGGAAGTTCTGTTCTTCTCCGCGGACCGGTTCTTTCGGACAGTTTGATTCAATAAACCGGTTGCCGAAAACGGTTCACCAGTTCTTTTGCGCTCGACGTAATGACATCATTGGCGATGATTGCCCTTGATTCAAGCCTTCGGTTTACCTGCGCTCATAACATTAGCACAGAATCAGTTCAGAATCAATCACCAAAAGAACCAGTTCGGTTCAGACGCGCTGTGTGTCAGTCTGCTTCACGCATGCGCAGTTTCATCAGCTCCTCGGTTCTCGAATCGAACGCGTCCGACAGAAACGGTTCTTGACTCGAGAACGAGTCAATGTTTCGTTCGTTATCTGGCTCGGTCAGCAGTTCAGTCAGTGTACTGTTTGAGTAAATGAATTACTCCGGGATATTGGTTTATTTGAACTCAGAGGGAGTGTCAGCCATGTTAAAAAAGTCATTTGTGGATTAATGCTTATTGTTGACGCGAACCGTTTCAAACGATTCAGTTCGATTTGGTGAACTGGTTCAAGAAGATCCGGTTACATCGAGTGATTCGTTCGCGAACCGGATGTGCTGTGAACGCGCTGATAACAGACCCGGGAGAGAAGTCAATGCTGAATAAAGTCGTAGTTTTTGATATTTTTCGACCAAAATGTATTTTCGATGCTTCAAAAAATTCTAACGGACCCTCTGATGTCACATGGACTACTTTGAAGATGTTTTTATTACCTTTCTGGACGTGGACAGTATACCGTACATACATTCTCAATGGAGGGACAGAAAGCTCTCGGACTAAATCTAAAATATCTTATACTGTGTTCCGAAGATGAACGGAGGTCTTACGGGTTTGGAACGACATGAGGGTGAGTCATTAATGACATAATTTTGATTTTTGGGTGAACTATCCCTTTAACAAGCAGAATCACTAAACGAGAAAAAGTCTGTATCTGCTATACATTTTGTAAGGGTCCCTTGCAAACTGTTCTGATTTCTTTTTCAAGATTCACTATTTTAGGCACACACAGACATCAAGAATCAGTGTATGAATCTCAACAACGGTGACAAACAGCATATTCAGATAAACAGATCAACTCTGAACATCACAAAACTAAATACTAAAAACTCACATAAAAACGGCAAAAATGATGAGTTTTTATTGCTTATAACATGCTTTTTTGATGGTCACCATTGTTGTGATGCTCACGCTGATTCTTGATGTCTGTGTGTCTAAATAAAGAACTCTTTATTTATGTAGAAGTAACTTTTAAAAACATCTGTCTGATCTTGCACTTTTTTTTCACCTAGTTGATGTAATCAATAAAGAAAACCCAACTCAGGTATTCAGGTCACTACATGACGATTAAGCCAAAACATAATCAATACCACATGATCACATTTCCTCTAGCTTGTTTGTCTGTCTGTTATAAATCTAAAGTTAAACACTTAAGGGTCAAGATCACAACTAAAGCAAATACTGACCGCTATAATGGTGACACACAAATTGTGATTTTCTTCTTTGGTGATTCTGCTTGTTAAAATCAGGTGTCTTCAATAATCGTCAATCATCACTCAATCAAACACCTAATTATCTCATTAACTTTAACACTGCTTCAGTGTTACTTTTAACACTACTTCAGAGTTTATATGAGTCCACACTCAGAGTGTTAAATTAACACTGGGGATTTTGCTGTGTGGAATGAGTAGCAACAGAACAAATTAAATCTGCTTTGTTAACAGCAGACTGGCAGTTCCAGAGACCAACTGGAACAGAGAGTAAAGTAGTAGAGATCAGAGGGACAGGCCGTATTTTTGGGATAGGCCTGCTTTCGACGTACAGTGCATGCTCTCCGAGTGTTCGTAGTAATAGTAGAGATCTGAAACATAGTGAGTACAAGTGACCTAAATAAGTATTTGAGAACAATCTATACAAAAGAAAAAAGGGGAGAAAAGCAATACTCAGGTGCCTTGTTGGTGTCCTTGCTCGGTGGAATCGCGCAGGTAGAGTCGATGGTCTTTACACTCGTCGGTCTTCACACTCACACGAGGGCTGCCGCGACCACTGCCGCAGTGAAGCTACCACTTTTATATTTGCCTGAGTACATGTTATTGAAGTCAGCTGGTCACGCCTCACTATTTAGCAGAGCGAAACTGGGGAGTCCTGCGATAGGCAAACGCCAGTTCAGCACGTATTTACCACGGTAAAAAACACAGTAAATGAAACAATTTCCTAGCAACGACAACCACGCTGTAGTCTGAGAAAACGAGGTAAAACACTTGCAAACTGCTGTCCTTTTAAATAAGTAAAATTAGTTACTATTTTTCTTTTTCTTCCACTTAATTTAACTACTTTAACCAATTTCCCCTAATTCTATTCTTTATTTCGTGACATGACTCTTTGAATTTAGTTTTTTATTGTCTGATGCATTTACACTTTTTGTATGAATTGATAGTCTCAACTCTATTTTACTATCACTCAGTATATAAAAAATTCTATATATGCTCTCACTTCTACCTGACTGGTCTCAGAGAATTTTCTCTTTCTCTTTCACACAGACATCCAAAATGCAAAAGCCTATAAAAGATCTTGATTCAAATTTTATTGATAATATTTTCCTAAACACATTCACTCTTTCTACATGCTTTATCCAGACAGGGTGTTTATTATTTCATCCTGTTTTCCCTTTATTTAAGGGCTTATCAGTCATTAATTATCCTTTTATTTCAAGGCTCATCATCCATTCATCCCTCTCGGGTGTGGCACTAGCTGCATCCAATTCTGCCAGGTCACACTTAAATGGGTCATGACATGTTTTTTTTTAATTTTATTATTATGGTCCCCTAGGTGCAATTATAGTATTACTACAGTTTTTTTTTTTAAAAAACTTTTAAAATGTAGTGAATTATGACATTTTCCCACCCTGTTTCTCATCCTTTGATTCCAACAGTCTGTTTTTGGGTTGTTTCCCCTTTAAGAGTTCAGTGTTAACGCCCCCTGTTATGATTGGCTAATGACAGTGCCTATGGATCAATTATTAGATCAATTATTAACACCCCCAGCCAGAACATTTGCGGATTGAGTGTAACTGTTTAGTAGCGGGTGATGCATTCGCAGCGATGGCTCTTGCAATTATAAAACCTTATATGTTTGAGCACATCTGCGTGGCATTGTAATTTTCCTGTACACAGAACCCCACTCACTGTCCGTCGACTGACCTGAGACACACTTATGAGTCGGCGTGAGGACAACGATACGAAATGAGCGTAGTTGTCTTGTGCTGGAGGCGGTCATATGCAAATGGTTGGAACGTCACTTCACACCGTGACGTCACTTCTTACCATGGATCCAGAACGAGCTGTATTTTAAAGCTTGATTAAATAAATGGCTCGTTTCTAATGGGGGAGGACGTCTTAAGCTATGAAACTTCAGGACGTTTTAATGTTACAAAGACCTCTTATATTCCAAAAGATCAAGGCAAATTTGGTTTCTCATTTCATGACCCCTTTAAGCTATGAAACTTGCAGGACGTTTTAATGGTACAAAGACCTCTTATATTCCAAAAGATCAAGGCAAATTTGGTTTCTCATTTCATGACCCCTTTAATTGAAGGTCGTTTTATGGTGCGCAGCTTTTACCCACCCAATACGGAATGTATTTATTTATTCAAACATTCATCATCACTCACACAGACATTCATACGGACACAGTTTCACACACACAGCAAAACATTACACTCTTCCTTGAGTGACCTGCGGTGCTCTCGCTCTTTCACTGAAAATTTCCCTCAACTCAGTAAAAAATCAGTGCAAAGCAGGATTCTTGCCCGCCCTTTCAGACCTTTGAGTTCTCTTACACCTATTTCTTTCTTAAAGCGGAATCCATGGGATTTTCTGCACGATTTCTATTCTACACCTGCTTCACGTTTATTGCTGTCCTTTTAGGCTCAGTCTACAATAAACACAGACCATTGCATGCAATGTATTTCTGCCTACACCATCCAGTTTCAATTAAGGTCACCTATCAAGGCCTTCCAATTAAACAAAATATGTGCATGCAGTTATTTCTTCTGGAATAAAAACCACCTTTTTAATTATATATTTAATTATTTATTTCTAAATTTGGAAGAGCAGATTTTAAGTGTCCTTATCACTCAGAACCGACTGTTTAAACAACACAATGTAATTATACACAGCAAAAAAAATCCTGAGTGAAATTAACTCTGCTGGGAGTACATGTGAGACCACACTCAAGAGTGTGAAAGTGTTAAAATAGGAGTGTTAGATTAAGACTGAAGGGAGTAAAGTTAATGAGAATAATTAAGTGATTAATTGGTGATTGATTGACCATTATTGACGCGACCTGATGTTAACAAGCAGAATCAACAAAGACAAAAATCACAATTTTTTATGTCAACCATTATAGTGTTTCAGTGTTTGCTTTAGTTGTGAAAGTGAAAGTGAAAGTGAAAAAGTGACCATTCAGCCAAGTATGGTGACCCATACTCAGAATTTGTGCTCTGCATTTAACCCATCCGAAGTGCACACACACAGAGCAGTGAACACACACACACACTGTGAACACACACCCGGAGCAGTGGGGCAGCCATATGCTGCGGCGCCCGGGAGCAGTTGGGGGTTCAGTGCCTTGCTCAAGGGCACCTAAGTCATGGTATTGAGGGTGGAGAGAGGCGCTGTACATTCACTCCCCCCACCCCACAATTTCCTGCCCGGCCCGAGACTCGAACTCACAACCCTTCGATTGGGAGTCCGACTCTCTAACCATTAGGCCACGACTTCCGTTGTGCTCTTGACCCTTACGTTTTTAAAATTAGATTTGGTTTGGTTGTTATAACTCAGTTGTAATAGAGAGACCAGCAAAAATAAAAACATGATTATGTGATATTAGTTATGTTTTTTACATAATAATTATTTGACCTGAATCACCGAACATATTTAAAGACAATTCAGGTAATAATTTATTCATGCCACAGTGCATCATGGGAGCCATGGATGAATTTTGATAGGTGGCACCCAGAATGCACTGCAAACACAAGTCTCCTGCAACATGCTTTTTTTGATTGTCACCGTCGTTGAGGTTCACAGGTTGATTCTTGATGGTTTGCATGTCTAAATGAAAGACTCTTTTGAAAGATTTTTGAACAAACAACTTTTAAGAAATTCCACAGATTGTATTTAAAATGCTGGTAATCCTATGCTGAAGAATAATTCGGGGGGGCCGCAATAATCAACAATGAAAGTTTAACTCAGTGATTCAGGAAAACCAATATTTTTTGTTTGCCCGTCTGTTTTATAACTCCATTACAACAACCAAGCAAAATCTGACTTTAAAATATTAAGGGTCAAGAGCCCAACTAAAGCAAACACTGGCCACTATAATGGTGACATTAAAATAGTGATTTTCGTCTTTGTTGATTCTGCTCATTAACATCAGGTCTCGTCAATAATGGTCAATCATCACTCAATTAATCACTTAATTATCTCATTAACTTTAACTCTGATTCAGTGTTTAATTTAACACTCATATTTTAACACACTTTCCCACACTCTTGAGTGTGGTCTCACATGTACTCCCAGCAGAGTTAATTTCACTCTGGATTTTTTGCTGTGTATAAGCAAAAATGCATACCTTATTTTATGGTGGCCACCGTTGTTTGTGTTGCTCATCGGTCAGCTCAAAAGTGGCCGTCCACTCTGCTGCTCTTTTCCAGTCCCATCTGGGGTACCAAATATTAAGTCATCTGCCGCTGATCTGAAGAATCACACTCAGTCTGGGGTTTTGTTTCCAGAAGAAAAGATTTTATTTCAAGGAGAAATAAAGCCAAAGTTCCTTGCAAGGAATATCTCTCAAATGTTAGGTGGTATATCCTTATATACAGTTTTTTCTTGTTTATACAGGGAGTTCCAAATATTTCATATAGTTTTCCTTATGCTTACATTTCGATTCCTCCCTAGAGAGAAGTGGCCCCCTAGACTTGTTATGGGTAAAAGAAAAGGCCCATTTGTATGTTTTTCCAGATGTTTCTCATCTGAGGGTCTGTATATTTCAGCAAGGCAGTCACATTCTTTTTACACACAGGCTATATGATTATAATGGAATAATAACTGTATATTTATATTAAAATTAAATTACATTTATGCATTTAGCAGACGCTTTTATCCAAAGCAACTTACAGTGCATTCAGGCTAAGATTTTTTTACCTAACATGTGTTCCCTGGGAATCGAACCCACAACGCAATGCTCTACCACTTGAGCCACAGGAACACTATATGGCTAAATTCACCTTTGATTATACTTGATTAATAAAAATCTTATTAATAAAAATTTTATTATATTTTTTTAGTTATAGTCTTATTTGTAAAAGTGTTCTGATGCACTTTGGGGATGGGGTTATTCCCTGCTGAAGTGAGTTGATGAGAAAGACCAGTTGCTTTTAGTTTAGCATCTTCTCCTGAAATTCCTGAATCTAACAGAAATGCAGACTGAAGGCGGGTCACTGATGTAAGGCCTTTAAGGTCTTGAGAAGGTTTACGCCTCTCAGGATGGGCTTGTCCAATGAGAAAGGCTGAAATTCCAAGTGGGAGGTTGGAACTAATGAAGAGTTTTACAACCCTTTGTGTGAAAGCATGACAATTTGCAAAATGGAACTCGAGTAGGGCTGTGCGATATGGACAAAAAAAACCTATCACGATTTTTTGATCAATTTTGCGATTTAGATTTTAATCACGATTTTGACACACACAGACATGCTTTACAGTCATAAATGCATTCAGTATAAATTTTGAAACATATTTCCAAAAGAAAACCAATGAGAGCTTTATCAAAAAGTTGTAACATGCCTCTAGAACAGACATAAGTCAAAATAATCACTAAGTAAAGATGTCAAACAAAATGTCTAGACATATGGCAAAAATATAAAAATAAAAAAATAATAATAATAATAGATAAAAATAATAATAATAATAATAAAATAAAACCCGTGTCCAGAGTTTTTTTTTTTTTTTTTTTTGGTCATAGAGCTCATTGTAGTGGTGCCTCAGGTGTTGAAATAGAGATTGAAATAGTTATACATTATACAGGTTCACACGTACTCCGTTTGCAGTGCGTATACAGTATGTGTATGCGGTTCAGAAGCAGCAGCGAGAGCGCGTTATTGTTACGCAAAAACACATTAAAATAAAGCGCGAGCGCAAATCTCTCTGTTCGCATGCAGATTTCCTCTGCACAGCAAAATCCCCAGTGTTAATTTAACACTCTGAGTGTGGACTCATATAAACACCGAAGTAGTGTTAAAAGTAACACTGAAGCAGTGTTTGAAGTTAATGAGATAATTAGTTGGTGTTTGATTGAGTGATGATTGACTATTATTGAAGACACCTGATTTTAACAAGCAGAATAGCCAAAGAATAAAATCACAATTTGTGTGTCACCATTATAGTGGTCAGTGTTAGCTTTAGTTGGGATCTTGACCCTTGAGTGGTTAACTTTAGGTTTTGTGTGGCTGTGGTAACTGAGTTATAATAGACAAACAAACCAGAGGAAATGTGGTCATGTGTTGTTGGTTGTGTCTTGGGTCTGAATACTTGAGTTGGATTGTCTTTATAATTTATTACATAAGTTAAATGAAAAATACAAGACCTTGTATTTTGGCCTAATCAGACAGGTGTTTTTATAAGTTACAGCTACATAATAAATAAATAAATAAGTCTTTATTTAGACACACAGACATCAAGAATCAGCGTGAGCATCACACAATGGGTGACCATCAACCCAAAAAGCAAATGTTAATAGCCAATAAAAACTAATCTTTTGGACGTTTTTATGTGAGTTTTTAGTATTTAGTTTTTGTGATGTTCAGAGTTGATCTGTTTATCTGAATATGCTGTTTGTCGCCGTTGTTGAGATTTCATACACTGATTCTTGAGTGTCTGTGTGTGCCTAAAATAATAAATCTTGACAAAGAAATCAGAACCAGTTTTGCAAGGGACCCTTACAAAATGTATAGCAAATACAGACTTTTTCACTGTGGCATCAAAAGTTGTTATATTCAATCAAGGAACTGTAACTCAGAGAAAAGACTCTGAATGAGTTCAATGATTCAGGTCACATAATTATTACATTAAAACATAATCATCACAATCTGATGACTTTTACTCTCGGCTTATCTGTCTGTTATAAACTCGTATTATACTCAGCCAAACAAAATTTAATGTTAAAAAGTCAAGGGTCAAGATCCCAACTAAAGCAAACACTGACCACTATAATGGTGACACACACAATTTGTGATTTTCCACCCTTCCCTCGTTTAGTGATTTCTGCTTGTTAACATCAGGTGTCTTCACTAATGGTCAAATCATCACTCAAATTAACCACCTAATTATCTCATTAACTTTAACACTGCTTCAGTGTTACTTTTAACACTACCTTTGTTGTTTATATGAGTCCCACACTCGGAGTGTTAAATTAACACTGGGGATTTTGCTGTGTGCTTTGTCACAAAACCAGGCACGCGTGCTCAGATACCACACTGCTCTCGAGAGAGTGCGCGCAATTAAAACATGTCTCCTCTCACTCACAACTCTCTCTATGCTCATGCGCTAGATATTCATATATCTTTTCGCCCCTTTCTATTTCTAACCTTTTCTGTTCACGATCTTTCACAGTTATTTTACCGTGATGCAGTGTGAACGTTTGATGCATTAACATGGGCTCTGAAAAAATACACATCACAAGACAGTGTGAGAACCTGGTAGTTAGGCGTCAATGCCCAGTCGGTTCTGTTTCTCCCGCGCTCCACTTAGTGTGGCAACTGCATTCTGATTGGATCTCGGATAGCATACTGCGGGAGGTCGGGACCGCGGACAAATCGTGCTATAAAAGCGATTTAGAAAATCTCGCGCACGGTCAATCGTGATTTGATTACGATTTGGATTCATCGCACAGCCCTAAACTCGAGTGGGAGGTTCAAGAGCAGAATCTTCAGATTCTTTAAAATACTAATATATTGGCTTATGTACCAACTATAACATACACTCTAGGGGCTGTGACGGTGGCAGATTTTTTACCACCTACGGTGGTAATTGACCAACTACCTCCGGTAGCGCGGTGTTGATGCATATATAATTATATTAATTATATATATATAAGTTATGTATAAAAAAAGTGTGTGTGTGTGTGGTGGTGTGTGTATATATATATTAATGTGTGTGTATATATATATATATATATATATCATATTTTAACATAACTAATAATTAATGAGGTTCAATCATCTATTAACAAACGTGCGTATTTATTTCAGCCCTTTCGTCAGTGAATACACAGCCTGCAAAACACTAAACTAAATAAAGAAATAATACCGTTAAACAAAGAGTAGGCGCTAAATAAGAAAGTTAAATACACCCTTCTGCAGGACACACGAGCGGATTTAGAAATAGAATTCATTATAATCATAGTGATGCTACACTTGGATGCAGCACTACACGACATGACAAATCCCTGACAGTAAACTGCCTCGTCCTATTTATGAGGTACTGACCACAGAGTTTCAAATGACCTGTGGTAGACACAAGACAAACCTGTTGCGATTGCGGTGTCTCATTCGGTTTGTAGATACGGTTCACTGAAAAAAAGCATCGTCCGTTTGGGAAGGTGCTGCGCGCAGTTAGTCAGCAGGGCTCGCGGAGAGCGAGACAGAGCGAAAAGTATAAAATCCCGCGGAGACATTAACTCCTTGTCTGCACGCACTCAAATCTTTGAAAT
Source organism: Cyprinus carpio (assembly GCF_018340385.1). Lineage (NCBI taxonomy): Eukaryota > Metazoa > Chordata > Actinopteri > Cypriniformes > Cyprinidae > Cyprinus > Cyprinus carpio. The sequence continues at coordinate 1,040,861 of NW_024872754.1, forward strand.
AGGAAAATCGTTGTTTATTGTTTATTGTTAACATCTTTCATTTATACCAGTCTCGTTCTGTATTTGGCCAGTTTGGAGAAAACTACTGAAAAGCCTCATCAAACCTGACCAGACAAGGCGTTTGCGATGCATGGGAACCACTAGCCGGTGTTCAAAGACATTTGTGTTACAAACGTGGGATGGGTGACACTGAATGGAGATGGCAACAGATTGGCGTACGGAACGTTGTAGTATTTGCCTTTCCCACCAAGAGTTTTGTCGCCCAACACAAATCAATTTGCTGAATGCATAAACTGTATTTCGCCTTTGCGCTCAAACCTGCCAATTTAAGTAAACGCTGTGTATGCTTTGGGTATTTGAAATTACCATAGCCTTAAAGTCTAATAAAACGAATTTGCAACTATTACGTCTTATTACACTTGTATACCAAACAGTGTGCGTAGAGTGGCGTGACTTCACATGCACTACCGCCGGTGAGTAGAAGACAACACGCTGATTGTCACGGCCCACCGTCACACAAGCCCAGTAACACATCCACAGTCGTTTTAGATCATCCCTAAGAACTAATTCATAGACTACTAACTGTACACAGCAAAAAAGATGAAATCACTCTGCTGGGAGTTACATGTTGAGACCACACTCAAGAGTGTGAAAGTGTTAAAATAGAGTGTTAAATTAACACTGAAGCCAGAGTGCAAGTTAATGAATATTAAGTGATTAATGAGTGCTGATTGACCATTATTGACGAGACCTGATGTTAACAAGCAGAATCAACAAAGACAAAAACACAATTTTTTATGTCCCATTATAGTGGTCAGTGTGTGCTTAGTTGAGCTCTCGCTTGACCCTTACTTTTTAAAATAGATTTGGTTTTGGTGTTATAACTCAGTTGTAATAGAGAGACTGCAAAATAAAACCTGATTATGTGATATTAGTTATTTTTTACATAATTAGTTGACCTAATCACCGAACTTATTATTTAAAAGCCTAACATTAGGTCTGACATTGAAAACCAAACTGCTAAGTAGCATTGAAAACAAAAATAGAATAGTAAGATAAAGGAATTACTAAGACAAGCCAGGTATTAAGTATCATTCCACAGTGCATCAGGGGAGCATGGATATTTTGATAGTGGCACCCAGAATGCACGCAACACAAGTCTCCTGCAAACATGCCTTTTTTGATTGTCACCGTCGTTGAGGTATCACGAAGTTGATTCTTGATGTTTGCATGTCTAAAGAATACTCTTTGTGTAATATTTTATGAACAAACAACTTTTAAAAATTCCCAGATTATAATTTAAAATGCGGGTATCCTATGCTGAAGAATCATTCGGGGACCGCAATAATCAACAATGAAAGTTCAACTCAGTGTTCAGGAAAACCAATATTTTTTGTTTCGCCCGTCTGTTGTATAACTCTATTACACATCCAAACAAATCTGACGTTAAAATAGTAAAGGGTCAAGAGCAAACTACAGCAACATTGGCCATATAATGGTGACATTAAATGTGATTTTCGCTCTTTGTTGCTTCTGCGATCGTTTACATCAGGTCTGTCAATAAGGTCGCAATCATCACTCGTTTTTTTTTTTGGTTAATCACTTAATTAATCTCATTACTTTAACTCTGATTCAGTGTTAATTTACCTTCACTCTTTAACACTTTCACACTCGTTGAGTGTGGTCTCCCATTACTCCCAGCAGAGTTATTTCATCTGGATTTTTTGCTGTGTTAGATTACATAGTGGTAAATTACAATGAACGGTAGTAATTATCATAAGATGCATACAAACAAGACTACGTACAAGCAAAAAGACAATATACAAGAACAGTAACACCATATACATATGACCTGAAGTATGTGGTGTTCATTCAAGAAAGGTTTGTCTATGACTTAATTAGAGAAGAGTCCATTTTTATAGCAGTTATGTTCGGTAGAGAGACTTCTTAGATGAAGATTCTTCCACACTCTACGGACGTAAAAATTATCTGGTCTGGCTGAAGTTTGTCGTGGTTTCCATGGTAACCAAGGGGTTCCTGAGTCATTCCCAGACATCCTGGCACCCTAGTATGTTTAGAGGGGGTCTGTGATCATTAGTTAATCTAATGAATACATTGATTTGTTAAAATCCATTGAAAAATAGGTGTGTATGGGTGGTCCAGACACTGCAGAGGTATTATATTGTTAGGTATATGTGTCCCGTATTTCTGTTCGTCTGGTGCAGCCAGGCAGCATCAGAGATTCACGTTCAAAACTGCTCTCTCTCTCTCCATATCTCCCGTTAGTGACCAGTTCAGATGAAATCTGTATGAAAGGCGTGATTTGCTGCATGCCAAAGGCAATTTCTGGCATTGTACAAATATATAAGTCCGAAAAGAAACCAATAGCGTGCTATTACAGCACTTTTTATGAGTTTGAGTTAGCCTACAACAATTATTATTATTTTATTTTTTTTCACAATAAAAACAAAACATTGCGCTTTTGTATAATCAAGAAAACAAAATAGGGTGTGCTTTCGGCATTCTAGGTTTCATAGAACTTGTGGTGCGGTCCACAAACTGAGGCGGAACTTCGTTGTAGACCTTGTGCGGTTGTAATTGGCCTTTGTTAATTGTTTTTTTTTTATGAGAAATACTATTTTTTAGGACTGTTTTATTTTGTTCCTTTTATATATTCTGTTTTATTCATTTTTTTCTCCCTACACAGAAGCTAACAGTGCCTGTGTGACGGTGTGAATCCTATTCCGTATGTCGGATGTTTGTGCTGCTATTTGTGCATGCACTACTTTTAATTATATTTAAGTCATTTTTAATGGCAAGGTCGGTTTCGGTCAGAAATTTCACCGAAATGAACCACCCTAAATTTTGCCCGCAGTGCATGCCATCCGCTACACCACTAATAGTGTATTTATGAAAAGCAGTTTCGCAATGAAGTTGACTATCCTGACTCGCCATCTCCTAATTGGACCCGNTTTAAAATGCTGGTAATCCTATGCTGAAGAATCATTCGGCCGCAATAATCAACAATGAAGTTCAACTCAGTAGTTCATGAAACAATATTTTTTGTTCGCCACCGGCGGTGTTATTTAACTCTATTACAACAGCCCAACAAAATCTGACTTTTAAAATATTAAGGGTCAAGAGACCCAACTTAAAGCAAACATTGGCCACTAGAATGGTGAACAGTACAAATAGTGATTTATCGTCTTTGTTGATTCTGCTCGTTAACATTCAGGTCTACGTCAATAATGGTCAATCATCACTCAGTTAATCACTTAATTATCTCATTAAACTTTAACTCTGATTCAGTGTTAATTTAACACTCCTATTTTAACACTTGTCACACGCTTGAGTGTGGTCATCACCAGTTAGGTGGCGGGCCAGCAGAGGTTGAATTTTCACTCTGGATTTTTTTGCTGGGTAAGATTACATATAGGTAAAATTACATGAACGAGTAGTATTAAAGACTAAGCTGCAATAAAACAAGACCATACATACACAAGGAGACGTAGTGAAAGGCGCAAATACAAGACAAGTACACCCATATCAATGACCTGAAGTAATATGTGTGTTACATGTCAAAGACAAGGGTTGCGATGACTTAAATTAGAGAAGATTCCATTTGTATAGCATATACATGGTATTGTTCAGAGAGAACTTAGTAGGCGGAAATGTCTCTCCCACATACGCAAGGACGTAAAAATTAGCTGGTCTGTGTGAGGTGTCCCCGTGGTTGCACATGGAACCAGGGGTTCTGGGATTCATTTTCCCAGACATCCTGGCACCTAGTAGTGGTTAGACTGGGTCTGTGATCATTAGTTTAATCTAATGACATAAATTTTTTGATTTGTTAACTCCCATGAAAAATGGTTTGTCTGATTGGTCCCGACACTACACCGGTATATGTTCTACGGTATAAGTGTGTCCCGTATTTCTGTCGCTGAACCAGCCAAGCCATCATCATTTAACGTTCCAACTGCTCTCCTCTCTCTCTCCATAATCTCCGGTAGTACCCGATCTCATGAAAGCTCTTAGCAGTAGCGTGATTTTCTGCCATGCCAAAGTCAATTTCTGTGTACAAATATTACGTCAAAAAGAAACAAAAAATCGTGCTATACGCACTTTTATGAGTTTGAGTTAGCCTACAACAATTATTATTATTTTATTTTTTTTCACAATAAAAACAAAACATTGCGCCTTTTGTATAATTTGAGGAAACAGGCGCATAGGGTGTGCTTTCAGCATTCTCTGGTTTTCCTTGAACTTGTGGTGCGTAATCCACAGAAACAGTGAAAACGGAAACTCGTTGTAGACTTGTGCAGTGTTTTAAATTTGGTGTTTTGTTAATATGTGTTTTTTTTTATGTGAATGATTTATTTTTAGGACTGTTTTTTTATTTTATTCCTTTTATATAGTTCGTGTGTTTATTCAGTTATTTCTTCCTACACAAGAAGCTACAGTGCATGAGGTGACTGATGTGAATCCTTATTCCCGTAGTTCTGATGGTTTGTGCTGGCTATTTGTGCCATGCACGAAGTTTTAAAATTTAATTTAAGATCCTATTTTAAATGTCTAAGTGTCGGTTGTCGGTCAGTAAATTTAACCGTGAAATGAACAACCCTAACTTTTTGCCCGCAGTGGCATGCCAGGTCCGCTACACCCACTACATTAGTGTATTATGAATCAGTTTCGCAATGAAGTTGACTATCCTGACTCGCCATCAGGCCTAATTGGACCCCCGGCCTTTAGAGAGAAATGCATCTTTACAGATTACATAATTAAAGAGTTTTTTTTTTTTTTTTTTTATGATTTCAGGGTTTTCCCCTCACTTTTTGAATGATTTTGTTTTTTGTTTTAAAGTAGTAATTTAAAACTTTCAATAGATATATTTCTAATGAGTTTCAGCTCATTTTTGTGGAGCACTCCTGCTCAAGACAGAAAGTGCATCCTGTTTGTTGTAGGACCTGAGTGAACAATCACACAAATAAACTGCACAATCGGCTACTTCTGCCAAAGGAATTAAAAAGAGCCTATATTTTGATTCCCATCTTCAATCGGCTACACCATTAATGATTAGCTAAAAGGGAACTCAGATTGTCTGCACCCGTTGTCAGCATTAAGAGAAGTGATAACGTGATTCCACAACAGAGGACGTCTGTTCCAAATACCCCCGAACCCCCGCTTATCAGAAAAACGAATCATGAGCTAATCATGTGACATCAACATCCTGAGTTGGTTTCCTGTCAGCCGTGTTGTTTTCAAGTTTTGAGTTTTGAGTTTGAATTTTGATTTTTATAAATGTATGTTCTTGATTTAAATCTTTTTGGTTTATTAACGACATATGATTATTAAAGAAAAGAAAAACCTCATTAAGGAAATGCCACCATAATGCTTCAATATTAAGAAAAAAAAAACGGTTTTGTTAAGTTAAAGTTTCTATATGCGTTACATAGATTTAAAACTTAATCTGCTGTAAATATTAGAGTAGTACTTTGTTTGCATGCTGTAGATACACAGATTGATTGTGTAAAACATAAACATACAGAAATAAACAAAAAGTATTTTGGATATAATCAAACCAGCTCATTGTGACTATATGATCACTGATCTCTCGCTTTCACAACATCACACGTAGTAGCTACAGAGAGAAATCTAACACAAAAAGTCCAGGGGTGAAGAGCCAACTAACAACAAACACTGATCTCCGTGATGGTGCATCATTTTAACCCAATAAACCATCAACATCTGTCCTCTGTAATTGGTCAGTAAAAGCAGGTGTAGTCAATCACTAATGCACAATCATCATTTAATTAGTCACTTAATTATCTCCCCTTAACTTTAACTCTTTGGAGGACTTGGATTGATTTGACTCGAGACTTGTTTGTGACTTGAAAGGAATGACTTGGTTCCTCCCTCTGGTGAAATCAGCTGCTGAGTTCATCGGTGGTATAAACATATGGCAGCACTTTTACTTTCTGACCCCTGCACTTTACACCTCTGTCTGTAATATATCTGATTGTTTTACACTCTTTGTCCAGGCAGGTGGTATTGTGAGCTAATTAATCCTCCAGAAATTCACCCTTTTGTGAACCACTTGGCTGAAAAGCCAAGTCCAACACCTGGCTGCAGCCTGCAGATCACAAGTAGATATAACTGCAGGGCCGGAGATCGCCAAAATGGGGCATGAACTCCAAAATTGGGCAGAACCCTCCAAAATGGAGTGGGGTCCTCCTGGCGCAAAGACTTTCACCATGGCTCTGGCTCAAGCCAATTGTTATTGACTTACATTTCAAAATAAAATTTTATAAATTTAACATTGTTTCTAGTTCATTTTATTTATCAAAAATAAAATATAGCTATATAAATAAATATTCTCTGTGAGAGCAACCCCAAAGCTTGTGGCCAGTGATGTTCGGACTGGAGTTTGAACCTCTGCTTAATGATATAAACGTGATCACCCACGAGGTCCTCCCGCGAAGCCGTCCCAGCGCAGCTCTAACGCTTTTTTCTCAGCAACGGGGGCATCCTGGGGCTCGAAATTTTGCAGGGTAGAAAGGGGTAGTGACGCTGGGTGTAACTAAAAAGGTGCCATTGGGCGAGGTCCAGTTGGGGAGTTATAAAATGATCTCATATCGCATAGTGTAGGAAACAACACTTTAATTAACACAACCAATAAAATCTTTAGAATCAGTTATGGGGCGGCGTTTGCACTTAAGTTGCTTGGGGGGAAAAATTGCGCTTGCGTGTCATGTGCCCGTCTGTCAATGGGAGGAAGCCACGCCCTATTTTGGAGCTCCTCCCTCCACCCCGTTTTGGAGTTCCCGCCCCCCATTTGGAGATCTCCAGGCTGCAGTTATAAACCCTTCTCGCAGATCAAGGTGGGGCTGCATCTGGGGGGTGGGGTGGCATGTGTCGCCCTGCCCCATATCTACTCTGATTAGTTCGATTGTCTTTCATAGACATACATGATAGGAAATGTGTGTGTAGTTGGTGTAGGACGGAGTATGTTGTTTAAAAAGATAAAAAAAATGCTGTGTAGTTTTACAAAGCCTTCATTATAATGCACAGTTGTGTTATTGTTAACTTGACTAACTATGTCTGATTTACTGAATCACGAGATGTTAGCTGCTGCAAGTTTAATCTTCTGGACCAGTCGAATACATAAATGAATCATTGGGTCATTCTAAAAAGCTTAACTTGAAAGTATGTGGATTAATGCATTAAAACGGTGTTTTGAAAAGACCCAAACTCAGTAAACAAAATTATTAATAAAGCATTTTATTCACAGACAAACAGATATGAGACCAGAATATGAACACAATGTGTTTAATTACACGTTAAGCATTTTCCCTCCATAACCTGCTTGTCTGTAAGTAGAAATGCTTTATTAAAAATGTTTACTGAGTTTGTTCTTTTTTAAAAGACGTTTTAATGCATTATTCCACATAAGCGTTTTTCTTTTTAGTCTAACGTTTTTCTATGGGAGGAAAACACTTAACACCTAATTAAATGCATTGCGTTCTTATTTTGGACTCATCTGCTTGTCTGTGAATAGAATACTTTATTAATAATGTGTTTAATGATTTTTGGTCTTTAAAAAAAAATGTAATGCATTAAGCCACGTTAAGCATAGAATATTCCGAATCATTCCAGTTAATTCAAAAGAATCTACTCAATAATGGTCACAAAATGGGTATCGGAGGAGAAGATACCAATTTAATACAATTAATTAAATATACAAAGATGATACTTTATAAATTTTATCTCAATATTTGACCGCAGTGGCTGTGAGGACAACTGCACTAAAATAAGAGCACGATGCGCATGAAATTGCGTTCGTTTACTATAGCAACAGATTACAGGTATGTCCTTTCAGAATCATCACTGGCCGGTAGAAATAAAGTAGCAGAATATTTTCCTGAAATAAAGGTGAGGAAAAGTCTATGCTTTGTGATGTAGTAAAGAAAATTAAAGTTTCATAAAAAGTTAAATGGCACACCGCAGATACATTAGCCTACTGCGGTGTCATTTATCATCTGCATGACAGATAATTATATGTAACAATAATTGTCTTGTCATTCTATATAAATTAAAACAATACTGATACATCCTTTTCATTTCCTTTCTCATACTGTGATGATATGATACAATCAAATTTACAAAAAATATTTAATTCATAATTCATTCTTCTATCTGAAGACCTGATCCTCCCACTGTGGATAATAAACCCAATTCAATTATTTAATGTAGTGGGTGGTTCGTCTGTTAGCTTAAAGATCAGCTTAATTTAGCAAAACAATCATTTCAGGGACATGTCGAGTTGTGGATTTTTTTTACAGTTTTTTTATTTTTTCTTCTGTGCATTATAATGAAGGCTCTGTAAAACTGCCCAGCGTTTTTAGCTTTTTTAACAACATACTCCGTCCTACACCAACTACGCACACATTTCCTGTCATGTATGTCTATGGAAGATGATCGAACCAATCAGAGTAGGTATGGGGCGGGGTGACACGTGAAGCCCCGCCCCAGATGCAGCCCCGCCTCGATCTGCAGGTTGCAGCCGGGTGCTTCTCTGAAAAGCTGAAAAGCCTCATGATGCTTCATCTGGCCATCACTAGTCTTTCTCTGTTGCTGAGAAGTTGATAAACACCTTTGTGTCTTTCTCGAATTGACCTATTGCAATGCTCTGTTGGCCGGGGTTTCAACAGCTATCCTAAACATTACATTTTGTGCAAAAACACTACTGGCAGAATCCTTACTAAAACAAGGATAAGGGATCATGTCACTCCTATCTTGGAGTCTTTGCATTGGCTTCCTGTTAGGTTTAGGGTTGATTTAAAAATTCTGATGCTCACTTACAAGGCTCTGCATGGTTTGACACCGCAATATCTGTCAGAGCTTTTAACTCCATATACCCCAAGGCGGAACCTTCATTCTTCTGATACTTAGTTGTTAATTGTTCCATCTATCTGCCTACCTGATCGGTTGGGTGTGGTGTAATTTTTTTTTTTATGTAGATAAATATGTATTTATTTCTCTTCCTACTGAAATAAGGCAGGCAAATTTCTTTTAACATTTTTAAATCTTGCCTTAAAACTTATTTCTTTAGGGTAGCTTTTATTAAAATTTATTATTATTAATTTTATATTGTTTTTATTGCTAATGTGGTTTAAATATGTTTTGCTTATTTTCATACATTTTTATATGGTGTTTTTTTATGTTTTATTTGTTATGTAAAGCGCTTCGGGTAGTAACATTTAAAGGAGCTATAGAAAAATAAAGATTATTATTATTATTATTATTATTATTATTCCCATATAAGACTGTTAACACATGCATATAAGAGATATAAGAATATATGCATACGTATGAGAATGTGTTCTGTGAAATAGGTTTAATTTTAGTGCAGGACTGGATGATAGTATATTAGTGATTTTATAGTTGTTATTAAAGATCATGTGTTTGATTTAATGATTCATTCATAATTCCTGATTGTGATGTGTTTTCTCTCCATCAGATACCCATCAGCTCACTCTGGATCTGAACACACTGAATATACTCCTCCGTCTGTCTAACGGCGACAGAGTGATTACTCACACTGACACAGATCACCAGTATCCTGATCATCCAGACAGATTTGATGGTGTGCCACAGGTGTTGTGTGAAGAGAGTGTGTGTGGACGCTGTTACTGGGAGCTGCAGTGGAGTGGAGATGTGGATATATCAGTGTCATATAAGAGCATCAGCAGGAAGGGAGAGGGTAATGAGTGTGTGTTTGGATCTAATGATCAGTCCTGGAGTTTGTGCTGCTCTCCTTACAGTTACTCATTCAAACACAATAACATACTGACTGATCTCCCTGTAAAGCCCACAAGAGTGTATGATGATGATGATTTCCGCAGAATGGGAGTGAAGGAGGAGGATGCTCATTATATCAGAAGTATAGGATTATATGATGGTGATGATGATTATGATGATGATGATGATGGTTTCAGTAGAATAGAAGTGTTTGATGATGAGGATATTAGGAGAATAGGAGTGTATGTGGATCACAGTGCAGGAACTCTGTCCTTCTACAGCGTCTCTGACTCAATGAGCCTCATCCACACAGTCCAGACCACATTCACTCAGCCGCTCTATCCTGGGTTTAGTGTTGGTTCTAGATCATCAGCGAAACTGTGTGAGACTGACGAGAGATTCTACCCATAATGCTTTGAGCTGCATGATGAATCAGTAACAGTGAAATGTTCTATCTAGAGTCTCTTCATCAGAGGTGGGTAAACCAGGGGCCAAAGAGTAAAAGCCATATTTTTGCTCCATCCATGAACTCAGCAGCTGATTTCACCAGAGGAGGAACCAAGTCATTCCTTTCCAAGACACAAACTAGTCTTGAGTCAAATCCCAAGTCCTCAAAGAGTTAAAAGTTAATGAGATAATTAAGTGACTAATTAAATGATGATTGAGCATTAGTGATGAACAGCTGCTGTTAACAATCAACATCACCGAAGACAATAGAAACAAAAGAACTACAACTGACTTCAAGCACAGCCTTGGATGAAATCAACTGGAAGAGAAAAAAAAAAAAAAAAAAAAAAAAAAAAACTTTGCCACCATATTTGTGCTCTGTGTTTGCTTCAGTTGTGCTCTTGAGCCTTTTAACTCCTTTGTGGTCAAAAATTAGTGATGGCCCCAGATTATTATTGTTTCACTTTCACAGCATGTTAAACATCACTCTCTTACTTGATCTGGAGAAACTGTGCATCAGTTGAAAGTTTAAAGACTCTAGCTTTGATATTTGACCACTGTTTGATAAAACTTTGTTGTAGTGATGGTTATTTAGTAATTTAGGTCGGGAGTACAAAATAATAAACACTTCCGTGTTGATATCTGCCCACAACAACACAGAAAAACCTCTGTACCCATGAAATATCCAAATAATAAACACACAATTATGTTAATAAATGGTTGGTATGTGATTTTCTTGAGATTTGGGGCATATATATAACAATGTGATCGCAAAAGTAAGTTATTACAAACATTCGATCGGGGTTTAAAGTGAGTTTTGAGTAAAAGTGTACTAATAATTTCATAAATAGTCTTATGTAGCTTGATGCTAACGTTAGCTCTAATGCAGCTACAAAGCAGGTGCAGTTCTTCTTAATGTATTTTGTCATAATAATTCACGTAAGGTCGTAAGAAAATGTTTTGTTGTATTTTTATAGTAAGGCTTTTGATAATAGTGGGGTAAAAGTATACTGGGATTGAAGCGATGTGGCTTGGTAAACCTTGAAATACCAGAACAAAGGCTAATAAAGGCGGAATAAAAACAAAACAATAACGATAAAAGAATGAGGATTTTGTGTCATACCTGGCTGATCTGTGAAAGGCTCGTTTCGTGAGAACAATAGAATCATGAATCATGAATCATGAATCCAAACAAGAGATAATTGCACTCCATGAGTGCTTACAGGGGTCATAAATCAATTTTATTAGCCTTTTATGAGCCTTCTCTAAAAACACATGACATGGCCTTAGAAAATGTTTCATAAAATTCACAGTTTGTGAGATTATGTTCCGAAATATCAAAAAGAAGCATTAGTAGACTTGTGGCTTTAACTTCATTATGTTTCTAACACTATATCCTACATCAACAATTTTTTTAAGACATTTAAAAAAATATGTTTTTAATATTTTTGTTTTTGTTTTCATGTTTGAGCTTATATATCTCTATTATCATAACAGTCTGAGTAATTCTGATTCCTGAACAGTAAACTTTGAAGTGTCAGCTTTGTGAACATATGGTGATTGTGTATCTAGTAAGAAAGACTCATAAGCAGCAACCTTTTAATTTTGGGTATGTCATTTGTGTCTCCATGCTGAAAATGGGGGGTGACAAGTAAGGGGTTAAAAATTCAGAAAAAAATCCTTATAAGCAATTGCAATATTGTTTCATAGTAAACATTTGTGCATTGCTGTAAGAAACATTGAAGTAGCAGGTTAACTTATGCTTTTGATGGATGTATGTTAATACTTTAAATCTCTTTCGTTCACTAACAACATTTTATTATTAAAGAAAATAATAACATCATTAAGCAAATGTAGCATTTTGTTGATTGTCACCATTGTAGAGATTCATATGCTGGTTCTTGATGTCTTGTGTGTGTCTAATTATGTGATGTCTTTATGTGTTACATAGATTTAAAATTAATTCACTTTAATTATCAGAGTAGCACTTTGTTTGCATGCTGCAGTTTCACAGGATTGTTTATTCAATATCGAAACATACAAATATTTTTTTTTTCTTGGATATAATCAAACCAGCTCATTGTGACAATAGGACCACTTTATATATCACTGATATTTCTGCTTCATAACATTACAAGCAGCGCTACAAAAAGAGATCCTACTCAAGGGTCAAGACAAGAGCACAACTAAATCAAACACTGATCTCCATGATGGTGTTAACATTTTAACCAATAAAGCATCAACATCTGATCCTCTGTAATTTTCAATAACAGCAGGTGTTCATCACTAATGTACAATCTTCATTTAATTAGTCACATAATTATCTTATTAACTTTAACTGTTTGAGGATTTAACTTGAGACTTGTTTGTGACTTGAAAGGAATGACTTGGTTCCTTTCAAAAATCAGCTACTGAGTTCATGGGTGGAACAAAAATTTGGCAGGACTTTTACTCTTTGGCCCCTGGACTACCCACCTCTGCTCTTCATGACATTAATATGAACATGAATCAGAATAAATGTGTGTCATAGGCTGACCAAACATGCCATTTTCCCAGGACACGTCCTGGCCAGGATTTCTATATTGCCTAAAATATCCAGGTTTTGGCTTTGGTTTCCTGTTTTCATACTTAATGAAGGTAATGACCGTTTGACCAATAACATGCAGACATTTTACTTAATTGACCAATTGTGTTGCGTGAGAAGGTGGGATCTACAGAGAATGGTCAAAGCGATGCAAATACGTGTACATATTAGTGTTGGCCTTGAAGCAGCACCGAGCATACCGATCGGTGTATGACATCAAAATACTGTGAGAGCAATTCAAAAGCACAAGAAGCCGTCTTTGACATAAAACAATTGGTCTGCGCAGCGCAAACAAAGCCAAAACATGGATGTTTTAGGAAATATAGAAATCCTGGCCAGGATGTGTCCTGAGAAAAAGCCACGTTTAATCACCCTAGTGTGTCACAAATCCTCATCTAGACAGTACACTGTTAAAAATCGCTATTAAAAAAAAAACAGTGTTTGATTTAGTTGGACTCTTCACCACAAAGCAAGTTACTTTGTGGTGAAGAGCCCAACTAAATCAAACACTGATCTTCATGATGGTGGCATCATTTTAACCAATAAAACATCAACATCTGATCCTCTGTAATTTTCAATAACAGCATGTGTTCATCACTAATGCACAATCATCATTTAATCAGTCACTTAATTATCTCATTAACTTTAACTCTTTGAGGACTTGGGATAAACAATGGCAGGACTTTTACTTTCTGACTCCTGGATTGTCCGCCTTTGTCGTAAATTAACAACGTTCAAAGATAACACTCAGAGGCTGTTTCAAATCACACCCTACACCCTCATTCACTATTCCCTACATGAGTTTACTAATATAGTCCACCTGACAGAGAGAATGAAAACTAATGAGTGAATTCAGACACTGATGAACAGCTGCTGTTAACGAGCAGAATCACTGAAGAAAAGAGAACCAAGACAAACACAAGAACTACAACTGACTTCAGCTACAGCCTTACATTAAATCAACTGAAGATTTAAACAATCAACCAACAGCTTTACCAGCTTCACTCATTACTAACCAGACTGACTTTATTTCTGTCAGATCAGAGATCAGAGATCAAAAGATCTTACTGAGAGTTACAGAGATTTAGATGATGATGTTTTATTGTTTTGTTTGACGTTAACATTGTGGAGATCAGTATTTGCTTTAATTGGGCTCCTGACCCTTGACTTTAGAACATTAAGTTTCTTATGATTGCTATATCTGTGTCTCTGAGATACATCTGTTACAGCAACATTTATGTTGGTGTTAAGTGATTATGGCTGTTTTTAATAGCCATAATCTACTATACTAGTTTAAAGTTTTGCTGGATTCATTTTAGTTTAGCTATATGAATGTATTACACATTATTTTTTTCTTTGACTTTATAAGATTGAACAGTAATGTGACAGAACATACATATTTAAAAACAGTTTGGGTTTAAAATATTTTGAGTTCCAATGTCATTAACACTCAAAGAGAGACATCAACATTCAGCATATGAATCTCAACAGTGGTGACAATCAAAAGTTTCATGATGCAATGCATGCTGGGTACCAGCACAGGACAAAACTCATCCATGACCCCCAGCATGCATTGCGGCATGAATAAATTATGCCCCTGAATTGTCCAAGTAGGGCTCGCTGCAGCCTGCGGTGGACATCCAACCCCGCCCACATCCAAGTGTGACGTCAGAAGTCACGCCCATCCCCGACACAACCCCGCCCACATCCAAGTGTGACGTCAGAAGTCACGCCCATCCCCGTCACAACCCCGCCCACGTCCAAGTGTGACGTAAACGAAAGCCACGCCCATGTCAAATACGTCTCCTCATGTGATTTCCCCATCCCCGTACCTGGTAAACCCGGAAGTATGTTGAAGCAATTTATGGAAGTTAATGGGATCTAAATAAAATAATATTGTCCTTCGTTTTACTAATACACGTTTTCTTATTTTTGTAAAGGATGTCTAGGCTAAAATGGCACAACTTAAATCTAATATATATTTAATATGTCTAATATACGGAGCTGATTTCGTCATCATAACAGCTCCTTAAACGCTGTTGATTAAAGTAGGCTAATTGTCAATTAAAACTTTTAAACCTTACCTTGTTCATTTATGTAATGAGATAAATTCACTTTTATTAAAAAACGATTTTGACCTACCCAAGGCCTAAATTGAAATGCATCAAATTTAAAGGGGACAATTAGATTTTGGTATTGTAAAAGTATGCAAAATTATTGTAAAAGTTGGTATTGTATAATTGTCATTTAATTTTCTAAAGGTTTATTCCACTTATCATAAAGTGTTAACATTTGAATGATAGAATCAACAGTTCCCCATATGCAGTAGGCTACACATACTTAGGCTGAATAAAGATTGCATTGATAGATTATATAAGTAACATGACATTGACCTTCAGGCCTTGTTCATCACAACTTGATATGAAACATGTCCAGGTCCTCCACATACTTAAAGATGAATGAAAAAGGCATCCATTGTTTCATTGGGTATTTTTATATTTATTATTTTACAAAAATAATTACATGTACAATTTTCCAACAAAAAAAAAATAAAAAAATAATAATAATAATAATAATATACACCACCAGTTTTTTGAACAGTAAGATTTTTATTATTTTTTAAAGTCTCTTCTTCTGCTCACCAAGCCAGCATTTATTTGATCCAAAACACAGCAAAAACAGTAATGTGAAATATTTTTTCAATTTAAAAGAACTGCTTTCTATTTGAATGTATTTTAAAATGCAGTTTATTCCTGTGATCAAAGCTGAAGTTTCTTGATCATTACTCCAGTCTTCAGTGTATTAACATAATAATAATAAAATGTTTTTTGAGCATCAAATCAGCATATTAGAATGAGAGATCATGTGACTGGAGTAAGTCACCTTTGAAATCACAGGAATAAATTTCATTTTAATAGAAATATAGAAAATTGTTATTTTAAATAGCAAAATATATTTCAAAAGCAAAATATTATACAAATATTTTAAAATTGGACTGTTTTTGCTGTACTTCGGATTAAATAAATGCAGGCTTGATGAGCAGAAGATATTTCTTTAAAAACATTAAATAATCTCACTGTTCAAAAACTTTTGACTGGTTGTGTTTAACAAAAGATATGCTCCAAATATTATAAAGTCTGAGCAGCTGAATGATCAGATAAACAGTTCTTGACATGCAGTACACACACATACATACATAGAATACACAGAGAGATTCCTTGCTTTAATATATCCTCTGATTCTCCCTCCAGGTAGTCTTTGATGGCATTCTGTTGATTTTTACTGTCCATCTGGAGAAAGGCAGGGCCTGTCACCTCCCCACAGAATAACCCACGATGACTCTGTACCACGCTGGACCAATGTCCCTTACAAACTTCCACTTTATGTCCTCTTGGCGTTCCTGTTAAAAATACAGAATACATACGTGTTGGGGGTATATTTGTCCACTAAAAATTATTTACCTCATCATTCTACATAAACATATTTATGATTTTAAACCACAAAAATCAATCAGTATCTAAAGAAATGCTCTCACCATACCTCCATGCACCACTGCATGGCTTATGTGGTCCTTCGAGTGAATTGTAACAAGTAATTTTCTTTACTGGTGAAACTGCAGCAGGGACCCCTTAACCCGGGAGAACTGCCCTGCATCAGGCTTGGACTGAAAATGTGTAGAATGCTGTAAAACATGACAAACAAACATTATGTGATCTTTTCGTTAATATAGAAGAATACAAAGATAATTTGTGACATACAAAGAGTTATCCAGCAAGAGATTGTGAAGTGATGCGGTTTCCCAACCAAGTTACTGTGCATGGGTACTGTGATCAGAGTATATCTTTAAAGATGTCGTGTGTGTGTGTGTGTGTGTGTGTGTGTGTGTGTGTGTGTGTGTGTGTGTGTGTGTGTGTGTGTGTGTGTGTGTGTGTGTGTGTGTGTGTGTGTGTGTGTGTGTGTGTGTGTGTGTGTGTGTGTGGGTGTGTGTGGTGTGTGTGGGTGTGTGTGGGTGGGTGGGTGGGTGGTGGGGGCAGGTAAGTACATATGTGTGAGAGGGATGAAGTGTGTGTGTCTGAGTGGGTGAGATGAGTGTTATGTGTGGGGGGAAGGGTATAAAAAAATATTACACATTGATTCATAATTGATTTTATGTTGTAAGACTTGTGCCTTCTATCTATCTATCTATCTATCTGTCTCTCTATCTATCTACACATGTATGTATGTATATATGTATGTATGTATTTGTGTGTGTGTACGCATGCATGCCACGAATACATACATACATATATACATACATGTGTGGATAGATAGACCCCTCCAACATAAAAACACTCATCTCACCCCCCACCCCCAAAAACACACACACACACACACACACACACACACACATACATACATACATACATATATATATATATACATATATATATATACATATATATATATATATATATATATATATATAATGTAAGTATATTTGTTGCTAGCAATAACGTGCCTGTGTGAAGTTGAAATTAAAAATACTTACTGTTGTTTATGCACATGCACACAAATGACGCACACGTTCTTAAAGTTGTCAACGTTTGGTAAAGACCAAAGATATTTTTTTTTTTTACTTACCGACACGGCAAACAACAGCTTCTTTTTAGCGGTTGGCAAACAATACAAATTATCTTCTTATCGATGCTTCTTCCTGTTTCAAAATGAATGAGAATGTGACGTATTTTGACATGGGCGTGGTCTGTGACGTCACACTTGGATGTGGGCCGGGTTGGATGTCCACCGCAGGCTGCAGCGAGACGCTCCTCGAATTGTCCACTTATTTTCTTGAATTCTTATGTGCTTGTATTTTTGCTTTTATCTTAAGTTTTAGTAGCATGTTTTGTGATGTTCAGAAATCTGTTTATTTATTTTGTGGATTGTCACCATTGTTGTGATTCATACGCTGATTCTTGATGTGTCTGTCAAAATTTCAACAAAGGTTTTTTTTTTTATGAGTGGTATTTTCTTAACAGTCTTTCATGGCTCAGCAGTGTTTTTTCATTTGCTGTAGTATCAATATTCAATCAGAGAAGGAACACAGGACTGGATCAGAAATAAGAGAACGTTTGTTCTGATCAGTCTATAAACAACAATACCAGTTTCTTAATTTTTTTTTTTGCTATAACATGTTCCAAACACACATTGCTACAGCAGACAGCCAAAAAAAAACAAAAAACTTTACTGTTTGAAAGGCACGGTTCAAGAGCCCAACTGAAGTAAACACTGATCTCCATCATGGTAGTGAAAAATCACCTAACCCTCTGTAACTCTCAGTCAGATCTTCTGTAGACGTCTGACAGAAATAAAGTCAGTCTGGTTAGTAATGTGAATCTGGTGAAGCTGTTTTAGGAGTTGTTTAATCAGATCTAGAGAGATTTAATGTATTTTATTTCAGTTTATTTTATCTAAGGCTGTGTCTGAAGTCAGTTGTAGTTCTTGTGTTTCTCTTTCCTTCAGTGATTCTGTTTGTTAATAGCAGGTGTTCATCACTAATGCTCAATCATCAATTAATCACAGAATTATCTCATTAACTCAGCGGTTCTCAATTCCAGTCCTTGCGCACCCCAGCTCTGCATATTTTGCATGTCTCTCATTTGTTAACACACCTGATTTAGATAATCAGCTCGCTAGAAGTGAGCTCCGTGCATGAACTGTGTTCCCATTGACATGGTCCCTACTCCCTGAGCAGGGGAAAGCTGTTGAAGTTTACCTCACTTCCGAACATTCATTCACGGATTTTTGCTGCCCAATGTCTTCACACACGGACAAGTGTGACATCATATACCTCTGTAAATAAATACAATTTCACTCTAAAAAATGCTGGGTTAAATATAACCCAACGCTGGGTTAAAAAGGGACCAACCCAACAGTTGGGTTGTTTTGACCCAGCAGTTGGCAGAGGTATAAAGTCCAGCGGTCAGAAAGTAAAAGTCCTGCCATATGTTTATTCCACCCATGAACTCAGCAAGCTGTTTTAACCAGAGGAGAACCAAGTCATTCCTTTCACATCACAAACGAGTCTCGAGTCAGATCCCAAGTCCTCAAAGAGTTAAAGTTTATAAGATAATTAAGTGACTAATTAAATGATGATTGTGCATTAGTGATGAACACCTGCTGTTAACAATCAACTTAACAGAAGAAAAGAGAAACACAAGAACTACAACTTCGTGGGAAGTCGTGGCCTAATGGTTAGAGAGTCGGACTCCCAATCGAAGGGTTGTGAGTTCGAGTCTCGGGCCGGCAGGAATTGTGGGTGGGGGGAGTGCCTGTACAGTTCTCTCTCCACCTTCAGTACCATGACTTAGGTGCCCTTGAGCAAGGCATCGAACCCCCAACTGCTCCCCGGGAGCCGCAGCATAAAATGGTTGCCCACTGCTCCGGGTGTGTTGTTCACAGTGTGTGTGTGTGTTCACTGCTCTGTGTGTGTGCACTTTGGATGGGTTAAATGCAGAGCACGAATTCTGAGTATGGGTCACCATACTTGGCTGAATGTCACGTCACTTTCACTTTCACTTTCACTTTCACTACAACTGACTCCAGGCACAGCCTTGGATGAAATATACTGATTTATTTCTTTTTTTTAAAAGAACACAAGATGCCACCATAACTGTGGTCAAGGTTTGCTTTAATTAGTCTCTTGACCCTTTTAATAACTCAAAGTAGTTGGTTTCTAAGCAATTGCAATATTGTTTCACAGCAAACATTTGTGCATTGCTGAATCAAAAGCTTGAAGTAGCAGAGTAACTTGTGATTTTTGCTAATAACTCATGGTAAATAAACATCGTAAAGCGGTCTCTCTCTTTGGTTTATTGTTCAGGTACTGTATAACTACAAAAAAAAAAAAAAAAACTATTAAACAAATGCCACCTTAATGTGTCAATATTGAGTAAAAAAAAAAAGCTATATCAGCTCAGGAATTTAGCCATGAACATTTATCATACTATCCTCAACAGTGGTGACAATAATTTTTCATACTGCAGTGCATGATGGGAGTTTTTACTATGGTATTACCCAGCATTCATTGCATCATGAAGCATTTTGTTGATTGTCACCATTGTTGAGATTGGTATACTGGTTCTTGATGTCTCTCTGTGTCTAAATAGTATAGTAGTTTTTTTTGGTGTATTATATGTATATATACACACACATATATATATATATATATATACAAATATACTTTCTTTTTTTTTTTTTATTAATTCACTATATATTTTAGAACAACAGTGTTCTGTAGTTTCACATAGTTCTTAATGCAAAACCTGAACATGTAAATGGAAGCAAGTCATTTTGAATGAAATCAGGCCATTTCATGTGGCTTGTTTCATCACATATAAACAGCAAATATCTCATCATTGTAAAACACCACATGCATTTCTACAGAGAGAGAGATCTAGCACAACAAGTCAAGGGTCAAGAGCACAACTAAGTCAAACACTGATCTCCATGATGGTGGCATCATTTTAACCAATAAAACAACATCTGATCCTCTGTAATTTCCAATAACAGCATGTGTTCATCATTAATGCACAATCATCATTTAATTAATCACTTATTTATCTCATTAACTTTAACTCTTTGAGGACTTGGGAATTGACTTGGGACTTGTTTGTGACTTGAAAGGAATGACTTGGTTCCTCCTCTGGTGAAATCAGCTGCTGAGTTCATGGATGGAGCAAAAATATGGCAGGACTTTTACTTTCTGACCCCTGGACTACCCACCTCTGGTCAAAATAACCCAACCGCTGGGTCAAAACAACCCAACCGCTGGGTTGGTCCCTTTTTAACCCAGCACTGGGTTATATTTAACCCAGCATTTTTTAGAGTGTTAAATTCACGTCTCGCACGCTTCAGTGCACTTTGAATGGAACATATACGTTCACTTCGGAATCATGGCGGAATATCCTGTGATGTCCACTTCACAGGGCACTTACATTCGAATAGAACAAACGTCTGAAGCACTAAGAGAAACGTACAAAATGTGCAGAGCAGGGAGCATGAGGACTGGAATTGAGAACCGCTGCATTAACTTCACTGATTCAGTGTTACTCTAACACTTTGTAGTGTGCACACATTATAAGTGTTCATTTAAAACTGAGGATTTTGTTGTGGGGTTTAAAGGGTTAAAGATTTAAGATGAAGGAAAAACAGCATGAAACATAATTTAACAGCAGAGGTGGGACTTTCAAGACAAAAGCAAGTCTTCAAGTCATATCCCAGGTCCTCAAAGAGTTAAAGTTAATGAGATAATTAAGTGTCTAATTAAATGATGATTGTGCATTAGTGATGATCACCTGCTGTTATTGAGAATTACCAAGTAGGGGTAACTGCAGCCTGGAGCAATGGGCGTGCCAGAAGGTGGGGGCGTGCCGAAAGGTGTGGGGCGTGCCAAAAGGTTTCTCATTGGTGAAACGAAAGGTAGGGGGCGTGCCAAAAGGTAATGCGAAAGATGGCTGTAAAAAAAAAAAAAAAAAAAAAAAAGAGCTGGCGAGCCATATACTCTTAATCGCAGATTAAAAGGAAACCATAAATTCAACATAATCCTATAAAACCAAATTTAATTCTTCCAAGGTAAAAATGACGTTAATGATATTAAGAATATTATTTTAAATTACTTTTGAAAGTACCTTCAAAACTTCTGCATGGCGCGGGTTACTGACGTCATCACCACCGCAAGTTTAGGACTTGATTTATCAATAATCAAAAACAAATTACAATTATTTTTTGAGAATACAAACGTCTCTTAACACGGTTAGTCGCACTAGCTGTTCTTAAGTTAAAGTCAGAAGTTGTATTTGTTAACATTAGTTAATGCACTGTGAAGTGAACTAACAGGAATAAACAACGAACAGCTGTATTTTTATTAACTAACAAAGTTTAACAAATACTGTATCAAATGTATTGCTCATAGTTAATGTTAGTTAATACATCAATGTCAACAAATGAAACCTTATTGTAAAGTGTTACCCTCGAAAACTATGTTTTGCCTGATACACACTGTAAAACCCGACAAGTAACTTAACTCAAACCGTTTGAGTAAACAGATATCCTTAAAAACCTGACAAGTTAGGTTTACTCAAACCGTTTGAGGAAACCGATTGCCTTAAACCTTTTAAGTTTTAAAACTAACATCACTGTAAAACCCGACAAGTAACGTAACTCAAACCTTTTGTGTAAACAAATATCCTTAAAAACATGACAAGTTGGGTTTACTCAAACCGTTTGAGGAAACTGATTGCCTTAAACCATTTAAGTTTTTAAAACTAATAGTTGTGGGTACTCTGAACTTAATTCAGTTGAGTTCACTGAAAGAAGATATACATTTCAATTAAGTAATTAAGTGATTAATTGAGTGATAATTGAGCATTAGTGATGAACACCTGCTGTTAACAAACACAATTACTGAAGAAAAGAGAGAAAGGAACTACAACTGACTTCAGACACAGCCTCACTAAAACCTGACAAGTTATGTTAACTCAAACCGTTTGAGGGGAAAAACCGATTGCCTTAAACCATTTAAGTTTTAAAACTAATAGTTGTGAGTACTCTGAACTTAATTCAGTTGAGTTCACTGAAAGAAGATATACATTGCAATTAAATAATTAAGTGATTAATTGAGTGATAATTGTGAATTAGTGATGAACAGCTGCTGTTAACAAACAGAATCACTGAAGAAAAGAGAAACACAAGAACTACAACTGACTTCAGACACAGCCTTAGATAAAATAAACTGAAATAAAATACATTAAATCTCTCAAGATCTGATTAAAAAAACCCCACAAACAGCATCACCAGCTCCACTTATTAATAACCAGACTGACTTTATTTCTGTCAGACGTCTACAGAATATCTGATTGAGAATTAACTAAGGTTTAGATGTTGATTTATGTTTTCATTTAAAGTAACCATGTTAGAGATCAGTGTTTGCTTTAGTTGGGCTCTTGACCCTTGACTTCTGTCTTAGTTTTTTCTTTGGCTGTTGTAACTATTTGTTGTAACTCAAAAGCCCAGAGAAAATATCATCAGATGTTTTACACACACTCACACTCTTAGAAGCTGCTTTTATCCAAAACAACTTACAGTGCATTCAGGTTAGCATTTTTTTTTTATCTAACCTGTACCTAGATGTTGGTTGTTATACTGTATATTGGGTGATGATAATCATTGATTATTGAACTGTTTGGAATCTAATCTCTGATGAAATAGGTGTTGTGTAATTAGTTGGATTGATTACAGTAAAAGTGACTCTAAAAGCCAGTGGTTCTGTGATAATCAGTTAATATAAAGAACTTTCCAAACAGTTTGGTTTTCTGTGGTGCCACTTAGTCACACACAGACATCAATAATCAGCATATGAACCTCAACAATGGTGACCATAAAAAAAAACAATGCAGCAGAGCATGCTGGGAGCCATGGATGAGTTTTTTGTACTACCATAGTACCCAGCATGCATTGCAGCATGTTTTTTTTTTTTTTTTTTCGTAACCATTGTTGAGGTTCATTTTCTGATTATTGATGTCTGTGTGTGACTAATTGACACCATAGAAGACCAAACTGTTTGGAAAGGCCTTTATATTAACTGATTATGAAAGCACTACTGACTTTTTGAATGGCTTTCATTGTAATCAACTGAAGTAACTATAGAACACCTATTTAGTAAGATTTTGAACAGCTCCATATTTGATGATTATCATCACCAATATGCTGTATAACAACCAATACCTGATCATATTTTCTATGGATTTTTTGAGTTATAACAAACATGTTTCAAAAAAAAACACATGGTTACAACGTCCAAAAAAATAATAATCTAAGACAGAAATCAAGGGTCAAGAGCCCAACTAAAGCAAACACTGATCTCTAACATGGTTACTTCAAATGAAACAATAAATCAACATCTAAACCTTAGTTAATTCTCAATAAGATCTTCTGTAGACGTCTGACAGAAATAAAGTCAGTCTGGTTATTAATAAGTGGAGCTGGTGATGCTGTTTGTTAACAGCAGCTGTTCATCACTAAAGCTCAATCAGCACTTAATTAATCACTTGATTACATAATTGCAAAATTTTAAAACTTACATGGTTTAAGTAAGGGCAATCTGTTCACTCAAACGGTTTGAGTTACTGTGACTTGTCAGGTTTTACAGTGCACTGTAAAACCCGACAAGTAACTTAATTCAAACCGTTTGAGTAAACAGATATCCTTAAAAACCTGACAAGTTAGGTTTACTCAAACCGTTTGAGGAAACCGATTGCCTTAAACCATTTAAGTTTTAAAACTAGTAGTTGTGGGTAATTTGAACTTAATTCAGTTGAGTTCACTGAAAGAAGATATACTTTGCAATTAAATAATTAAGTGATTAATTGAGTGATAATTGAGCATTAGTGATGAACAGCTGCTGTTAACAAACAGAATTACTGAAGAAAAGAGAAACACAAGAACTACAACTGACTTCAGACACAGCCTTAGATAAAATAAACTGAAATAAAATACATTAAATCTCTCAAGATCTGATTAAACAACCCCACAAACAGCATCACCAGCTCCACTTATTAATAACCAGACTGACTTTATTTCTGTCAGACGTCTACAGAAGATCTGATTGAGAATTAACTAAGGTTTAGATGTTGATTTATTTTTTCATTTGAAGTAACCATGTTAGAGATCAGTGTTTGCTTTAGTTGGGCTCTTGACCCTTGATTTCTGTCTTAGATTTTTCTTTGGCTGTTGTAACCATTTGCTGTAACTCAGAAGCCCAGAGAAAATATATCATCAGGTGTTATACACACACTCACACTCTTAGAAGCTGATTTTATCCAAAGCAACTTACAGTGCATTCAGGTTAGCATTTTTTTTATCTAACCTGTACCTAGATGTTGGTTGTTATACTGTATATTGGTGATGATAATCATTGATTATTGAACTGTTTGGAGTCTAATCTCTGATGAAATGGGTGTTGTGTAATTAGTTGGATTGATTACAGTAAAAGTGATTCTAAGAGCCAGTGGTTCTGTGATAATCAGTTAATATAAATAACTTTCCAAACAGTTTGGTTTTCTGTGGTGTCACTTAGTCACACACAGACATCAATAATCAGCATATGAACCTCAACAATGGTGACCATAAAAAAAAAACAATGCAGCAGAGCATGCTGGGAGCCATGATGAGTTTTGTACTACAATAGTACCCAGCATGCATTGCAGCATGTTTTTTTTTTTCGTAACCATTGTTGAGGTTCATATTCTGATTATTGATGTCTGTGTGTGACTAATTGACACCATAGAAGACCAAACTGTTTGAAAAAGCCTTTATATTAACTGATTATGAAAGAACCACTGACTATTTGAATGGCTTTCATTGTAATCAACTGAACTAACTATAGAACACCTATTTAGTGAGATTTTGAACAGCTCCATAATTGATGATTATCATCACCAGTATGCTGTATAACAACCAATACCTGATCATATTTTCTCTGGGTTTTTTGAGTTATAACAAACATGTTTCAAAAAACACATGGTTACAACGTCCAAAAAAAAAATAACCTAAGACAGAAATCAAGGGTCAAGAGCCCAACTAAAGGAAAACACTGATCTCTAACATGGTTACTTCAAATGAAACAATAAATCAACATCTAAACCTTAGTTAATTCTCAATAAGATCTTCTGTAGACGTCTGACAGAAATAAAGTCAGTCTGGTTACTAATAAGTGGAGCTGGTGATGCTGTTTGTTAACAGCAGCTGTTCATCACTGAAGCTCAATCAGCACTTAATTAATCACTTGATTACATAATTGCAAAGTTTTAAAACTTACATGGTTTAAGTAAAGGCAATCTGTTTACTCAAACGTTAAAAAAATTACAAAACAACAAAAATTAGTCAGAAGAGTTTAGTAACCTTATGTTAAGTGGCATAAGCAAACAGACACAGCTTTATCCACTAAAACATTTATTTAGCTCTCAGTTTCAGTCGCCAATTCAAGTAAAAAAAAAAATATATATATAGATAGATAGATAGATAGATAGATAGATAAACCACTCATTCATTCATTCTGTAGTAGCATAGAACAGAATCCAGCAAACTCTTTGTCTGAATAGAAAGCTGTGAAGACCCCCTTCTTTCCATGGCTACAGTATCCAGAGGTGTTTCTGTAGATGCATCCACAGCCATCACACCTGCTGAGCTCCAACTCACTCTGTGTGTCTTCCTCACATCTGGACTGACAGACTTCCAGTCAATCATACCTACACAAGAGAAAACACAAATGTTGAGAGATTCAAACAAGAAGTAACCAATAAGTATAACTAAATACAAATTAAAAAAGACTGCAAGTGTTGTCACTAGCAGAAGCGCAAGTGTCTGAGAGTGCAAGTGCAAGTCTGCAGCCAGACCCTTCTCCATTATATTATAATATAATTGTACTGCAGACTCTTCACTGAGACAGTCATTTTTGTTACCAAAAGTACACATGATTCCTGTGCATGTTTTCTAAAAGAATGGAATCACAAAACAGTTGATTGGCACTCATCTATACCACAGGTTATACTAAAATTTGGTTCATGTGCATGTCCCACCTAGAAATTTTTCATGTTCTGGGAATGTTTTCAGCGGCAAGTTTTATTTTAGATCCTAGAATGTTCTGCTAAAAGGTAGGATAACATTCTCTGAAAAAATTCTAAACATGTTTATTTATAACATTGTTAGAACATTATCCTCTAACATTCTAATAAAGCTTCCCATTACACTAGATGTGGACTTACATTGCTCAGAAGTCAAATGTTGGTTGAAAGTGAAAACCCAACCTTTGTTTGATGTCAAACTCCAGCATAAATAACTCCAAAAACAGTTTTACCAACTTCACTTATTATAAACAAGATTGACTTTATTTCTGTCATAAATGTAAAAAAGTTCTTATTGAGATTAACAGATGTGTTGATGGTTTATTGAAAATAATAGTTTAGTTTGATGTCACCATTATGGTGATCAGTACTTAGGCAGTATGAGTCTTTTCAATGTTACTTTTTGCTTAACTGCTGTAACTATATTTGTTATGACAAAAAACATTGAGAGAAAAATGTCATCAGGTGATTTTTTTTACTTTCTGGTGTTAAAAGTTTCATCATGTAATGATCTGATCAGCTGGTTTTATCTGGAGTCTAAGCTATGCTATTTGTTTAATATTAGTGACTATAGCAAATGTGTTGTAACGCATAACATCCTGCAGATTTATATCACATGTATTTTTGTCTCTCTTTTTGAATTACACTGCTCATGAACCACTTTGAACCACAGAATGCTTAGACACACAGAGACCTCAAGAATTAGTGTATGAATCTCAACAATGGTGACATGCTTCATGTTGCAATGCATTCTGGGTGCCATGGATGAGTTTTCCATGATGTACCCAGAATACATTGCAGCATGAAGCACGCCACCATTGTTCAGGTTCATACACTGAATCTTGATGTTTGTGTGACAGAGTGTTTTTTTTTTTCTATTCTCTAATCCTTGAAATTATCTGCTTTAAATGCAGCTGTGTCTCAGGCTGTGGACCCATTAAGTCACTTGAATAAATGATATGAAACTTACACCATACATTAGATTGGGTGAAACCAGGTAATCAGAGCATATATGTGGCGATGTCTTTTTAATAATAATGCGAAAATAATAATATAGATTAGTGTTGTTTTGATGTTTTTGTTATATTATTGGTTGCTTCAGCTAAAGAATAATACTGACAAGTCAAGTGTCAAACTGCACAACTAAAGCCAACACTGACCACCATTATGGTGACATCAAACCAAATTATTACATTTAAACAGACATCAACATCAACATCTAAACCTCTGCTTAAATCTTTATTAGAATGTTAGAGGATAATGTTCTAATAATGTTATTAATAAACATTTTCAGAATGTTTTTAGAGAACGTTCTGGGAACAAAAATAAAACTACCCGCTAAAAACATTGTTAGAACAATGCATGGTAATGTTCTTAGAACATTTTTAGAACAAAAAAATTCTACCTGGGATTGTCTGACATCAAACCGGTCCGTGGCGCTAAAAAGGTTGTGGACCGCTGGTTTACACAGTTGTTAGGAAGCAAAAGCTGTATCAGTGTTTGTCCACATACTTAGGCTGAATAAAGATTGCATTGATAGATTATATAAGTAACATGACATTGACCTTCAGGCCTTGTTCATCACAACTTGATATGAAACGTGTCCACACAGCAAAATCCCGTGTTAATTTAACACTCTGAGTGTGGACTCATATAAACACTGAAGCAGTGTTAAAAGTAACACTGAAGCAGTGTTGAAGTTAATGAGATAATTAGGTGTTTGATTGAGTTATGATTGACCTTTATTGTTTTTTTTTTTACTTTCTCTTCGTTTTTCATGTACGAGAAAATCACAATTTGTGTGTCACCATTATAGTGGTCAGTGTTTGCTTTAGTTGGGATCTTGACCCTTAAGTGTGTGGAAATACAAATTTATAAAATGTTAAATCTAGGTTACAATGTAATAGTATGTACATTGTGTTTTTACATTTTGAGGTTAAGATGATGACATTCTGAGATGATCAATTCAAGCAGCCCAGGTTTCTGAGACATTGACCTTTGTTTGCTCTTCCTGACCATCTGGCTTCTTAAGATTAAGGCACAGCTATGCCTTTTGTTTCTATGATAATGTGAAGGTATGGGTGATACTGTCAGGCACCTCTGTATTTAAATGACACTGTTATGCTGATTAGATCAAAGCTGGGAGTTTTCCAGTGTCGGGCTGATACCTGTATTGCATTTGCTTGCTTTGTTTAAATTGTCTCCACCTCTATGTATCCCTCCCCCTTGAAATGATATAAACTCCAAAGTATCACTGCTTTGGTTAGACTTTTGATGACTGCAGCGCTAAGCAGAGCGTTCTCAATAAAGAATTCTGCTGAAGATTACCCAAGAGTCTCCTGGTCTTCGTTTCTGAGTTCCCAACAGTTTTTGGTGCCGTGACCCAGATAGAGCTTCTCACCTGAATCCAGATTGAAACTGCAATCTCAACAAAGATCTGACTTCATTCCAGACTGAATCTTTCTGTTCAACCAAGGGTTGGTGAGTGTAACTCTATCCAAAAGAACCTTTAAGACCAGTATCCTCTGCGCCGCCAGAGAAGAGTTAACAGACAGACAGCTGTAGGGTTTGGTTAACTAAGTTACCCTCTAAAAAAAATATTTTAGAGATGAAAGTAATCCTCTGTTTAGGCAGGGAAGATTAGCATCACATGCTAATATTTGTGTTGTCCTATGCGTTGCCAGGGAAGGTTAAATACATTATGATGTGTATTAACTAGTGTATCCTCTACTTTGTCAGAGAGGTTATTGGTGTATCCTCTGCTTTGCCAGGGAAAGTTAACAGGTTTTTATTTGTTAACAAGTGTATCCTCTGCTTGCCAGGGAAGTTTTAGAAGTGTCCTGTTGTGTCAGAAAGACTTTACAAAATGTTGAGAAGGAATGCTAATCTGATTCCAACAACTGAGAAAGGTGGACTAGCTACTCCTTCATGGACAGACAGTGAGTTCAAATCATTGTTAGGAGAGCACATGGACTCAATAGTGACAGAGTCAGTCAGATTGGATTTGACAAAGAAATTTGGTATTGATCCAGAAAAAGTATGGTCTATTGAAGAATGTAAACAAGGTACTAGGATCATGTATTCGCAAGAACAATATGAAAGGCATTATCTGCTGCCACAGAGAATTTGGTTTAGCTTTAGCTACGGAACATTCTAAGGGTAAATTATAGGTGTAGGTACAGAACAAAGATCTTCGTGCTAGAGTATCCTCTTTGACTAAGAAATTGAACCGCAACAAAGCTGCAGCGAAAACTGATGTGGAAGAAGTTAGTCAGACTGATAACGTTTATCCTGACTTACAAGCTTTTTTTGAAACAGATGTAGCCATCCAGTCAGTAACTGATGTGCCTGTAGATTCAGTAAAGGTATGTGGCGCTAGGAGGAGATCTCAGGGAATTGAGGGAACTGAAAGTGTTCCTCCCAACTCTTCTGTTGTCCGAGTACAAACTGATGCCAAAGGGCTAAGACCTAAAGATATAGAGAGACTATCCCAGAGCTTACCCTCAGCACGCACAGATTTTACAGAATTTAGAAGAGCACTGATCAGCAAAATGCGTCTCTATGACATGTCGTTAGCAGAAGTCACACAGCTGATGTCACAAATTCTTACTGAATCTGAATTCAACAGTTTTGAGTCTGCTGTTACTTCTGAACTACAACATGCCAGTAAAGATGAACTAAGAGAGGGAGTTCTGAGAGAGTTAAAGAACATTGTTGGACCAAAAGTGAATTGGTCAAAGGTCACTAGTTGTGTGCAGAAGAAGGAAGAAACTGTAAGTGAATACACTGAAAGGTTTTGTCTGTCAGCTGCAGCTTACAGTGGAATAGCTGACACTCCAGAGAAGGTAATGAATCATAAAGGACCACTAGTTTGAACATGGTTTGATGGCCTTTTAGCCGAGTACAGATCTGCTTTACCATTCTTAGATCTTACATGGTCCACTGGAAGCTTGCAAAACAACTTGGACAGGTTAGCTACTTGGGAAAGAGACTATGATGTCAAAGCCAGAGTAAAGATTGCAGCAGCATCTTTTCAGGTCAACACAGAGAACCGTCAGAAACGTAAAAGTCCTAAGAAGGAGGGCAGTTGTCATTACTGTGGTAAATCCGGACACTGGATGAAAGAGTGTAAGAAAAGCAAGAAGACATTAAGAGAAATGAACAGCTTTACTCAGCTCCTACTCAGTCTACTTACCACTCTGAAGCAGCCCCTCCCCACTTCACCTAACTGTTGGAGCAACTTGCTCAGGTTTTAACTGTTAGGGCTGTGAGTGCTTAATTTAACGCTAGTTAAGTACACTCACAGCCTTCAAAGCTATATTACAGCACACTCTAGTCACTCCTATTCTTTTTGGGTTATGATGTTTTGTTATGACTGATGTTCCATTGGAAGATGGAGATGTCACACAGTAAAGTTTTGCACACCAACTACAGGGACAGATTAGGACACACACAGACCAGTGGGGAGCCCAGGGAAGAACCGATGTGCAACAGGCCTCGGGGGCCAACCCTGTGGTGAAGACTTCCTCATAGGTTTCCCCATCAGTAGTTTTATCCCCACCTCACTGGTCCATAGGTGTCAAATTACTTAAAACTAGATTGAAAAAAAAAACACTATACGATCACCAAACTTAAAAACCACTATACGATCAACAGAAGTCTAAAAATGTCTATGCATGAATACTGCTGGTCTGCTGTTTCTTTGTTTTCTTGTGTTGCAGGTATGTGTACATGCCATGTCACCTTCATATGCGGCACCCTGGTGTAAAGCATCACCTCAGACATCCATGAACAAGCTTCATGAGGACAAAGAGTCATCTGAGTGAATCTACATGGGAAATGGACTACAGAAAACAGACTTCACAGCTATTCGGGCGCCATGGACCAAGACTTCCACTCTTATGCTACATGGCTTTCTGTGTCATCATGTAGTTTCCATGACATGTTACCATCCATGTCATATGTGTCCACAGTTATGGTTCTAAAAATAACTGTTACACCTAAGTAAATCTAGGACAAGACACAGAATAAGTTATATATGCCTGTATCCTTTTCAGGTTACATGACTGCAAGATGGGGCTTATGTTAACAAACATAGGCCATAGAATGGACTTATGAAGGTTT
This sequence comes from Cyprinus carpio, assembly GCF_018340385.1. Classification (NCBI taxonomy): domain Eukaryota; kingdom Metazoa; phylum Chordata; class Actinopteri; order Cypriniformes; family Cyprinidae; genus Cyprinus; species Cyprinus carpio. Next base: position 1,072,472 of record NW_024872754.1, read on the forward strand.
AAATTTGTATTATGTGAGAGTTATTAGAACTCTCAACGGGAGGACTGTGGAAATACAAATTTATAAAATGTTAAATCTAGGTTACAATGTAATAGTATGTACATTGTGTTTTTACATTTTGAGGTTAAGATGATGACATTCTGAGATGATCAATTCAAGCAGCCCAGGTTTCTGAGACATTGACCTTTTGTTTGCTCTTCCTGACCATCTGGCTTCTTAAGATCAAGGCACAGCTATGCCTTTTGTTTCTATGATAATGTGAAGGTATGGGTGATACTGTCAGGCACCTCTGTATTTAAATGACACTGTTATGCTGATGAGAGATCAAAGCTGGGAGTTTTCCAGTGTCGGGCTGATACCTGTATTGCATTTGCTTGCTTTGTTTAAATTGTCTCCACCTCTATGTATCCCTCCCCCTTGAAATGATATAAACTCCAAAGTATCACTGCTTTGGTTAGACTTTTGATGACTGCAGCGCTAAGCAGAGCGTTCTCAATAAAGAATTCTGCTGAAGATTACCCAAGAGTCTCCTGGTCTTCGCTTCTGAGTTTCCAACAAGTGCTTAACTTTAGATTTATAACAGACAGACAACCCAGAGGAAATGTGATCATGTGGTATTGATTATGTTTTGGATTAATCATCATGTAGTGACCTGAATACCTGTGTTGGGTTTTCTTTATTGATTACATCAACTAGGTGAAAAAAAATGCAAAGATGAGATCAGACAGATGTTTTTAAAAATTATTTCTACATAAAGAATTCTATATTTAGACACACAGACATCAAGAATCAGCGTGAGCATCACAACAATGGTGACCATCAAAAAAGCATGTTATAACCAAATAAAAACTCATCATTTTTGCTGTTTTTATGTGACTTTTTAGTATCTAGTTTTGTGATGTTCAGAGTTGATCTGTTTATCTGAATATGCTGTTTGTCACCGTTGTTGAGATTCATACACTGATTCTTGATGTCTGTGTGTGCCTAAAATAAAAAATCTTTTAGAAAGAAATAAGAACAGTTTGCAAGGGACCCTTACAAAATGTATAGCAAATACACACTCTTTCACAGCAGCATCAAAGTTATTATATTCAATCAAGGCTATATATCTCAGAGAAAAGACTCTGAATGAGTTCAGTGACTCAGGTCAAATAATGATTACATTAAAGCATAACCACCACCACCTAATGACTTTCACTCTTGGCTTATCTGTCTGTTATAAGTCAGTTACATCAGCCAAACAAAATTTGATGTTAAAAAGTCAAGGGTCAAGATCCCAACTAAAGCAAACACTGACCACTATAATGGTGACACACAAATTGTGTTTTTCTCGTTTGGTGATTGTGCTTGTTAACATCAGGTGTCTTCAATAATGGTCAATCATAACTCAATCAAACACCTAATTATCTCATTAACTTTAACACTGCTTCAGTGTTACTTTTAACACTGCTTCAGTGTTTATATGAGTCCACACTCAGAGTGTTAAATTAACACTGGGGATTTTGCTGTGCACTAGAAGACAGAAATGATCAGATATAAGATCAGCGCATATCAATATCTTACATGAACATTAATCATCAAGCAGATGCTGTTATCAAATTTAATAAAACAACATAAAGCACAACACATGCTGTATCATAGAACTGAACAAAAGGGTTTTTATCATCTTTGTTGCTATAAGAGCAATAAGGCTGATTTCAAGAGCTTCAGCTTGAATACAAAGGTGCTATATACATGAAGAAGAAGGTCATGTGATCTCAGCTCTGGAGACAGACTAATCAATGCTGGACTTCAACATTAATCTGATACTGGAGTTAATTATATAAAAACAGCACACGCAGTGCTTAGAGAAATACTGCTGTGGAGAAACGTCTTATAAAAGCATATATGACACTCACGGTCTACAATCACACAAAAGCAGAGCTGTGAGAGTCAAACTAATAATAACAGGAGCGAAGTTTCTTCTGTGTAAGTTTAACAGCTCAACACAGATTCATCTCTGACTTTCACTGCACGGAGTCTGGAGCATTTTTTTTTTTTTTTTTTTTTTATATAAATTTATTAAACATTCATTCAAAAATACAAGTATGATAGAACATATGCCAAGTAAAAGAGCCAGGGGTTCAAGGATGACCAAACAATTACAAATCAAAAAAGAAAGAGTAGAAAAAAATAAAAAAATAAAAATAAGAAAACAGATTACACAACCAAAATCTTCCTCTTCCTTCAAAATATAAGATGATAGTCAGATAGAAATTATACAAAAACACCAAAAAGTTTTAGTTGCCTTTTTGTTACAGGAGGTAGATAAAGATTTTATATAAATTTTAATATCTTCTAGAAAGTAAGAGAAGTGGGGCGTGACTTTCATAACCTTACATTTGTGGATAAAATATTTTGCAAGCAAAATAATTAAGTTTCAGAGAAAGTAAACATTTCCATATTGCTTCTCAAAAGTGAAAATTCCCAACAAAACATCCTTAAAGAAAAGCTCAAAGTCATTGTGCACTGTAAAAAATTGCGCTGTAAAATAACGGTAATCTACTGGCAGCTGTGGTTGCCAGCATTGTACTGTTAATTTACAGCTCTCTACAGTTAATTTACAGATCTTAATTTTTACAGTATGTTACCGTTATTATACCATGTGGTAACTCGTTTCATTTGCGAAATCGATTGCTTCAAACCATTCAAGTTAAAAACAACAACAACAACAACAACAACAACTGTTTAGATGGTGTTAGTGCAGTGAACTTATTTCATTTGAGTCCACTCAAAATAAATACTTCTTAATATAAAATTGCAAACATTTAAAGGGTAATCAAACAAAACATGACTTTTACTCAAATCTTTGTAGAATATCATTAACTAGCAATAGTACAAATTTATGTACTAAAACGCTTAATAAAGAGATGGTCACTGAATCAGCAGCTCCACATTCACTGTCTTTAAATAAAGCAGCAGAACATCAGTGTTTGTGGCTCATCATTGACTGAAGCACAGGCTCTACTCTCCAGCACAATGGTGACCCACTAAACTACATTAAACTAATAGATCTCTCTTGTGCAAAAACACATTAATACAGTTGAGTTCAGTATTTACTCTCCTTATCAGTGTATGACTTTGCATAACCTTTTTTCTATGAACATTTACTAATATTTTAGTGAAATTAACTTGTTTTGTTTGGTAAATCTGACTCTTACGTTTTACAGTATATTGCTGTTTTTCCCTTGAATTAACGGTAATCTACTGGCAGCTCTGGTTGCCAGCATGTTACTGTTTTTCTACAGTTCGTTGCCGTGAATTAATTACAGTTTATTGCTGTTAAATTACATTTCATGCTGTTTTTTCGTCATCTTATATCTTTAACCCTTTAAACCCCACAACAAAATCCTCAGTTTTAAATGAACACTTATAATGTGTGCACACTACAGAGTGTTAGAATAACACTGAATCAGTGAAGTTAATGAGATAATTCTGTGATTAATTAAGTGCTGATTGAGCATTAGTGATGAACACCTGCTATTAACAAGCAGACTCACTGAATGAAAGAGAAACAAGAAATACAACTGACTTCAACCACAGCCTTAGATGAAATCAACTGAAATAAAAGACATTAAATCTCTCAAGATCTGATTAAACAACTGCATCACCAGCTTCAGTGACTTTATTCCTGTGAAACATCAACAGAAGATCTTACTGAGTGTTACAGAGGTTTAGATGTTGTTCTTTTTTTTCACTACTATGATTGAGATCAGTGTTTACTTTAGTTGGGCTCTTGAACCTTGACTTTTTAATATTAACTTCTCTTTTGCTGCTGTAACAATGTGTTTCTGAAACATGTTTGTTATAGCAAAAAAAAAAAAAAAAAAACTGGCATGGTTGTTTCCTAGATTAATAAGCGCAATCATTCTCTTGCTTCAGATTCACTGATTTTGTCTGGTGTCTCTTCTCTTACTGAACATTGATACTAAAGCAGAAAAACAAGCACTGCCAAGCAATGAGTTATGAAAGACTGTAAAAACACATCACTCTTTTAAAAAAAAAAAAATTAAAAGCTTTGTTGTAATTTAGACAGACACATCAATAATCAGCGTATTAATCTCAACAATGGTGACAATCTAAAAAAATATATAAACAGATCAGTTCTGAACATCACAAAACATGCTACTAAAGCTCAACACAAAAGGAAAAATAAAAACAGTAAGAATCCAAGGAAACAAGTGGACAATTGAGCAGTATAATTTATTCATGCTGCAATGCATGCTGGGAGTAATGGGTGGTACCCGGCATGCGTTGCATAATGAAGCTTTTGATTGTCACCATTGATTGGGTTGTTCCTGTGGCTCAGTGGTAGAGCATTGCGTTAGCAGCGCAAAAGGTTGTGGGTTCGATTCCCAGGGAACACATGTTAGGTAAAAATTGTATAGCCTGAATGCACCGTAAGTCGCTTTGGATAAAAGCGTCTGCTAAATGCATAAATGTAAATGTAAATGTCACCATTGTTGAGATTCATATGCTGATTCTTGATGTTTCTCTTTGAGTGTTAGTGACATGCTTGATCAAAAATAATTTAAACCTAAACTGTTTTAAATTCTTATTTTCTATTTGTTGCACCACTGTTCAGTCTCATGCTGCGAATCACCAAGAAAACAAAAATATAGTTATTATCCATACAATTAGATTATATAATTCATCAAAATTTTGAATGCATGTTGTTGATTATGGTTATTATAAAAAAACCAACATCACTTGACCAACCACAAATGTTTTGCTATAACAACTGTCTCTTAAAAATATAGTTATAGCAATCAAACAAAAGTTAACGCTCAAAAGTCAAGGGTCAGGAGCACAACTAAAGCAAACACTCATCTCCACAATGGTAACGTCAAATGAAACAATAAAACAGTATCATTTAAACTGTTGTTTATTCTCAGTAAGATCTCCTGTAGACATCTGACAGAAATAAAGTCAGTCTGGTTAGTAATGAGTGAAGCTGGTAAAGCTGTTTGTTGATTGTTTAAATCTTCAGTTGATTTCATCTAAGGCTGTGGCTGAAGTCAGTTGTAGTTCTTGTGTATGTCTTGTTTCTCTTTCCATCAGTGAATCTGTTCGTTAACAGCAGCTGTTCATCAGTGTCTGAATTCACTCATTAGTTTTCATTCTCTCTGTCAGGTGGACTATATTAGTAAACTCATGTAGGGAATAGTGAATGAGGGTGTAGGGTGTGATTTGAAACACAGCCTCTGAGTATCGGCTTTGAACGCTGTTAATTCACGATATATAGCAGCAGGATACTTTCTCGAAAATGACAAATATTACCCAGAATGCACTGTTTTAATGGAAAACAGAATGTTACTGTCAAAATTTGCCTGTTTTTTTACAGCGATTTTTAACAGTGTGTATGAAGTTTACAATGAATTGGCAAATATCTTGCCAAAGTTTTCTTATGTAAACACATTTCCAAAAAAGATGCAGGACAGTCTCTGGTTGTGAGTCACAGAAAGTACAGTTCACATCTATGTTTAATTTGAATTTCGACACAATAAATGTTTTAACAGATAGTACTGATGAATGAGCTTAAAAGAAATCTCTTTAACCTTATTTACCAATAAATACTTGTTAGGAAGCGTCCAAACCTTTTTCCACAAAATATTTTTCACTGATCTATTCCATTTTGAAATAGCGTGAGGAGTGGAAACACAGTCATTAAGAAAAAGAAAGCAAATATTTCTGTTATTTTTCAGTGTAGATTTAAAACATATCCCACCTACATACGTGTCAACAGGGTCTGGAGAGGCATTTCAGAACTTGTCAAAGCACTGTTATAGCCCTTAAATAACATGATTACACCATTCGGGATAGCACCAAATACAGTGGCAAACTGTTTTGGAGTAACAGGAAACTTATAGTGAGAAAGAAATTCTTGATAAGTAAACAAGTAACCACTCTTATGAAATAATTGACTAACCAGATCGATACCATTCTTAAACCAGTTTTCAAAAAATAGGGACTTATGTTTATAACAGATATTCTTATTATTCCAAATGAAGTAACTAGTTGGAGAAAAATTGTGTTTGAAAATCATAGACCATGCCAAAAGTGCTTGTTTGTGGAAATTAGAAAGAGCAACAGGGATCTTCTCAATACTGTAGTTACATAATAATAGAAAATTCAAACCTCCCAACTGTGAAAATATATACTCTGGTATAATATTCCAAATACTGAATGGATTTTTCAAGTAGTTCCTCAACCAGTTGGTTTTAAAGGTATTATTTAACGTTGAAAAATCAATCAAATTAAGACCTCCGTTACTGTAGCTGTTAGATAGAACAGATTTTTTGATGTAATGCGTCTTATTTTTCCATACAAAGTTACATAATTGTTGATCAATCTTTTTACACATCGCTTTATCGGGTTCTAAAGAGATGGCTGCAAATGTTAGACGTGAAAATCCCTTCTGCCTTGGAAAGGATTATCCTTCCTTTTAGAGACAAGTCTCTCTGAAGCCACTGATTGAGTTTTCTTTTAGTTTTCTCTAAGATGGGCAAGAAGTTTAATTCACATCTAAGTTTTGGATTTTTGGATATTACTATTCCAAGGTAGGTTATTGCCTCTTTGACTTGGATATTACATATACTGGAAACAGAGAGTTGCTTAACTGGCATCAATTCACATTTGTGAATATTTAAGAAGAAGCCCAGAAGCATTGGAGAACATTTTAATAGTATTAAGAGCTAAAGGAATCTGGTCTGAATTTTTAAGGAAAAGGGTAGTATCATCAGCCAATTGGCTGATGATGATTTCCCTTCCCATGATACTAATCCCTTGCAAGGTACTATTCTTAATGTGACTGGCTAATAATTGAGTAGTCAACATAAACAAGTATGGTGAAATAGGGCACCCCTGACGTATTCCTCGTTGCAGATCAAATCTTGGAGAAGTACCATACTTAAGCTTAATTGAAGAGTTACCATGAGCATACAAAGTTTTAACAGTTTTAATGAACAGGTCCCCGAAACCAAATTTTTCTAAAGTTTTAAATATAAAATCATGTTCTATAGAATCAAAGGCTTTGTAAAAGTCCAGAAAAAGCATATAACTATCATCCTTCACTAACTCTGAATAGTCTAACAAATCAAAAACCAACTGAATATTATTTGAGATGTGTCTGTTTTTTAGAAAGCCTGATTGTGTTTCATCTATTACGTCCTGTAAAACAATTTTTAAACGTTTTGCAAAGATTGTAGCAATAATTTTATAATCACAATTTAAAAGACTGATTGGACGCCAATTGTCTATTAGTAATAAGTATTTTTTAGGCTTAGGGATGAGAGTTATTAAACTCTGAGTTAGGGTAGGGGGGAGATATTCCACCCTAATGCTTTCATATATAACCTCTAATAAGAAAGGGGCCAAATCTTTTGCAAATTTTTGGTAAAAATTCTGAAGTAAGGCCGTCTATGCCTGGTGATTTATTAACTTTTAAATATTTGATTGATTCAAGGACCTCAGATAACGTAATGGGACGATCACAAAAATCTTTGTCAGGAGCACTAATATAATTAATATTGTCTATAGAGTTCATAAAGGATATAGTGCTGTCATAACAGAATTGACTGCTATAAAGATCCTTATAGAATTCAGAACAATGTTTGCCCATTTCTTTTGGGTCTTCAGAAATAGAGTTACTGATGAATATTATTTTTAGTTAGGGATTTTTCCAACCTAAAAAAGTAAGCCGTATTTTGTTCTCCTTCTTCAAGCCAGCGTCTTCTGGACCTTACGAAAGCACCTTCAGCTTTTAATTTATAAAGTTCATCCAATTTGTGCTGATGCTCAAAAAGACTATTACTTTCCTCCACAGATAAGCTATCAGGGCATTTGGATGATAGGTATGCAATGGTTGAAATTATGTTCTCTTCTTGTGCTCTTTTGAGTTTAGCAACTTTAACTTATGAAAAACTTGCCCAATTCAAATTTAAGCAACTCCCAATGTTTGCCATAAATGCGTTCTGCTTTAGCTTTAGTCCAAAATAAATTAATTAATTCCTTTACCTTAAGAGTAACGGTTTCATGCTTAAGTACAGAGCTATTAAGTTTCCAATAGAAATTATACATTTTAGAAGACGATATTGGCTGTAAATCAATATGGATTTGTATTGCTTTGTGATCAGTTAACGGGGTAGATAAGATATCAGTATTCAGATTGTCTTCAAGTGTACGGGAAACTAACCATAAATCTATTCTCGATTGCTTAGACCTTGACTTATTACACCAGGTAAAGGCTATGGCATGAGGGTGCTTAACTCTCCACACATCAATCAGATCAAATCTTTCCATCAACATTTTTAGCTTTACATTTGTATTAGTACAAGAACCAGGAGGCCATCTGTCAATTATATTATCTAATGTGATATTAAAGTCACCACCCAAGAGTATATGCATCAGGAAATTTGGCTAACCAATGAACAATTTTCTCTTCTAACTTATCTAAAAAAAACATCATTTTCTGTCTTTGAATTATACCCATAAATATTCATGACAATAAAATTAATGTTCTGAATTTGAATAACATGACATATAAAATGCCCGTTGGTATCGAAGTCCGTATAAGGAAGTTTACCAACAAATAAGTTTTTGAGTGTACAAACCCCGGCAGACCGTTGAGAAGCATGAGAACAAAAAATAGCATTTCCCCACTGGGATTTCCAAAAACGCATATCCTCAGAGATGCTGAGTGTCTCTTGAAGAAAACAAACATCTGTTTTATATTGTTTGACAAATAAAAAAATGGCTTTCCGTTTTAAATTGTTCCTTAGTCCCCTGGGATTGAGTGAAGTTGTTGATAAAGACATCAAAATAACAAGATCTGAAAAAAAAAAAAAAAACAAAAAAAAAAAACAAGTCACTTGAACAAGTTCCTTAGAACAAAAGCTTAAAGACAGCTACTAACTGTGGTGAGGACATAGCACTACATCAACTATGACTACTTTGAGGATAAACGGACGAAACATGACTTCTGGCCATCAACTCAAAACATGACCATATAGTCCTGGTAAAAAAAAGAAGCCACATATATATACATAAGCAAGAATATTAACAGGAAACCTCAACTCAAAAAAAGGTCAATCAGCCTGTTGGAAAAATCTCCTTTTTCTCCACGAAGGCACGACCAGCTACAAAGTAGGCAATTTTTCCTGCTGCCTCATCTACTAGTGGCCACAGCTTCATTCTGTTTTCTCTGTCGGCCTTACAGAGATCCTCTCTGAAACGCAGACCACTTTCCCGTAGAAACGGAGAATTTTTGGCTACCTCCCATACCGCTGCTCTGAGTGTACGCGAAGAGAACTGAATGATTATACCGCGGGTAGAATTCACTTTCTTCAAACCAACACGATGCACTGTGTCAATCACATCCGGAAGACGATCACTGTGTTCTGCCAGTACTTTCTGACAGATGCGAATCACTTCTTTCCTTACATTTTTCTCATCTATGTTTTCTGGCATGCCATGTAATTTCAAATTCCAGCGTCTAGAGTATCGCTCTAATTCAGTGATGCGTGACTCCAAAACGCCGATTCGATTACTCTCCTTCAAAAGCGATGACTCGACCTGGGAAACCTTTGGTCTTCACCTCATTCACATCTTCACATACGGAGTTCAGCTTTTCTTTCAAACCAGCACTGTGAGAAGTATTCGCCGCAACCATTGACTCCAGTTTATCAGACCTCATGTTGATTAGCTCAGAAAGTTTCGTGATAATGTCGTCAGCGGACTCACCGCGGCCTTTTTTGGGGGGAGGCTTCAGAGGAGTAGAAGGAAGCGAGGGGAAATCTTCTACTGACAACATTTCTTCAGGCCCATAATAGTCGTGACAACTGTCAATTAAAACGTTACAGGCAGCAGCAGAGTTAGTCGTCTCCGTGTCAGCAGCCATTTCTTTCTTCTTCGTCGCAGAATTCTTTCTTTTCTTATCAGCTGACATGTTTCTGTATGGACTGTGGTAAACGAATAGCACTAAGCATCCAGTTAAAACGTAAACTGATAAAGAAATGTCCGTCTTATTGCTCAGATTTATTTTTGTTGATGGGCGCTATAACTCAACACCTGTGCTCACGGCGCCATCTTGCGCGCTCCTCGAGTCTGGAGCATCATGAAGCACAAGCATGTGTTGATGATGTCATAGTGATTGACAGGACAGGAGTGGGCGGGTCTTGTGTTGTTAAAGTGATCTCTTCCTCTCTTCTGCTCATTCACTCCATCAGGAACTTATTTATCCAGCAGAGCCTTGTCTACATCTGAATCCTTCACTCTCTTTCCTGAGAAATCTGAAGGAAAATACAGACAATGACGAATTAAAAACTGAGAACATTTTGATAAATATGCAAACATTTTGAAAAAAATGTCAAGCATTCATATCTAGCTCAAGCAGTTTTCTCACAAATGAAAATGACATTTATTATATTTGTGAACTCAGACTTCTACTAGAATATGCAAACTGAAATGTAAAGTTTAATTGTATATTTAGCACTTTTACATCTTGAAGTTTGTAGCATTAAAATCATTTCTCTCAGAACAGCTGCTGTTTAATTCACTTACAGTCCTCTGAAATCTGAATTAAACTGTATGAAGCCAAATCACACACACATCAGATCATGATATTGTAGTAAAGTAAAAGATATTGAGTGCAAACAGCAGATTCTCACCATTCCATGATTCCCCCCTCGCTTCATTTGTCACAGCAGCACAGAGAAGCAGAGAAATACAGACACGTCCATTAGATCAGTGTGTGCATGAGAACAACAGAGTTAATCAGTTACTACAGAAACATCATTCACACACTCTTTTATCAGTTCAGATGAAGACGGTGTTTCTGAGGAGAAGACTATAATATACATGTGTTTCTACAGAGAATATGAAGAAAAGCTGAATGAAATATTCACTGAGGTGAAGCTACTTTAATCATTTTGAATCTTTAATAATAAAGAATGAAATGATCTACAGAACAAACTCTGAATGGAGTTTGAACATTGAGCAGATTTACCTGCAGGAAAATAACTGAATGTATGAGGAAGAACTATGATCATTATTACACTGACTGGAGTGACTCACCTCTGATAACACTGTATGTCATGTATGTGTCCCCTTTACTGCTGCGGATCTTCAGTTTATAATGTCCAGCATGTTCATCTGCAGAGTTCAGGATGGTCAGATCTCCAGTCGTCTTGTTCAGCTTCAGTCTGCCTCTGAATCTCCCATCAGGACCATCATACGGCTCTACAGTCCCTTCTCTGACTTCAGCTATGAGAGAGTTTTCAGCTCCAAACCTCCACTCTATCACATCATCTCTCTCTATTTTAGGATGATAAGTGTACAGATCGACAGATTCTCCCGCAGTCATTCTCACAGTCCTCACTTCATGTCACAGCAGCACAGAGAAAGAGAGAAATGAGGAGATTATAACAGGTCAAGTTCCATTCAGGATGTGTGTGTGTGTGTGTGTGTGTGTGTACACATGTACAATCAGAAGTGGTTCTGGGTTATTTGGTGCTCCAGGCAAAATATGACACATCACTCCCCAAAGGTATGAGAACGGAACATTACACTGATACTCTTTTATTGTAGAACTATATAAGCACTTATCTAAAATAACTATTAAATAATAAAAATACCTAGAAAACTGTCTGATGCTGCTAAATCATGAAATCTGTACATTCAACATGTACGATGGATCCTTCCTTTCTGTACAAGTTAAAGGTGCACTATGTTATTTCACTGGTCAGTCGTGGAAGTCTGGAAACCATGAGAGAAGAGAGTTCTGGAGCACCAGCATGAAGAGATTCACGAGTGCACAGGATCATGCTTGTCAGACGAAGAGCCATTAATAACAGCACACTGTATATTAGAGAGTACTGCGCTGCATTACCTGCTTGTGCTCTCATGTTAACGTGCTCTCAACATTATAATAAAGGCATGAATGAACGATAAAGAAGAGAAGGTCATGTCTGAAAGTGTCACGCCGCTGTGAGCTCTAGACAGATGCTTATATTGCCCAGGATCTGCCACTGTATTCATTTTGTGACAGGACATGAATAACTATAATATTCTACAACAAAATTAAACATGTTTTTATACACATCCAATATTTATAAATGCAGGTAAATTATTTCTGCTTTATTGGTATGTTAATGTTCTGCTCTGCATTAAGTCATCATTTGAACAAATTGGATAAATTGAGGAAAACTCAAAATGAATGTCAAGTCACAGTTAACACACTATAATGTGTACACTATAATACCTTTGTCTGTTAAATTGAGTTCAGAGTAGAACTGTTCATTCAGAGCATCACTCTTACATTCGAGTACATGTTAAAAATAAACTGGAAGACAGTTACTTACATGGAATGGACACCATGAACTTCTTGATCAAGATCCCTCTGCTGCTGATGGTCAGTAGTTTATAGAGTCCAGTGTGTTCAGGTGTGATGTCTGTGATGGTCAGTGATCCAGTCGTCTCATCCAGCTTCAGTCTGCCTCTGAATATCTCACCAGCAGCATCATCATACGTCTCTACAGTCCCTGCTTTGACTTGAGCTATGAGATCATCTTGCTCTCCAAACATCCACAGCATCTGTTCATCTCTCTGTATTTCAGGATCAGGCTTTAGAGTGACAGAATCTCTATATTTCACTGATTTCACCTCCACTTTCTCTGTCACAGCAGCACACAGACACAGAGAAAAACAGACAAATGTTGTCTTTAGATCAAGTGTGTTCACGTGAACATCAGAGTTTGAAATGACTACATCATGATCAGATGCTGTTTGATCTGAAATGAAGACACTTTGCTGTTGTCTGGAACAGAAACTTCATATTACTGTCTCTGCTTCAGATTTGATAACTCAAAGACAGAACTATAAATCTAAATGAATGTTATACAGAGTGCTGATCTTAATAAAAGCCCTGGATTTCATAAACTCTGAATGGGGTCTGAACATTAAGCAGTTTGATCTGAATTCCCTGCAGAAGAGCAGAATTATGGGTAATGACTGCACTGAAGATCTGTGATCATTATTATACTGACTTGAGCTAGTACTTACCGTTGACAGTGACGATGAATCTCTGCTGTGAAGCCCCACTTCTGGATATGATCTGTAGTGTATAGGGTCCAGAGTGTGCAGTTCTGCTGTTCCTGATGGTCAGAGATCCAGTCGTCTTGTCTGGCATCAGTCTGCCTCTGAATCTCCCATCAGCAGCAAACTCATATGTAAAGATCTTTCCGGTCTCTCCTCTGATTTCAGCTATGACAGTCTGCTGCTTTCCTTCTCCAAACATCCACTTCATCACATCATCTTTGTTTATTTTAATATTAGGCTCCAGAGTGATATCTTTTCCCCCAGTCTCAGTCACTGACACTGACAGCAGCACACAGAAACACAGAAACGAGGAGATTATTATTGAGTTTGCAAACGAACATGTCAGAATCATTTAATTTAGAGGACTGAGAGGATAGTGTGTGATTCTTCATATGTGCTTCTAATAATCACTTCATCTCCTGGATGACCTTTACCTAAAGATTTAGAACAATTTGCAATAATGTCCCATGTGCTAACAGGAATTAGATGGTTTATATAACTTTTACCACAGAAAAAAGAAAAGAAAAAGAAAATCAGGTTTTAGTCAAAGGAACAACTGTACATTCAGGTAAATATTAATATACAACTTCTTCATCATCATAAAACTAAATACAAACATTGAGTTATTTACTTGTCCTTCTGTTCGTCCAAATGAAGAGTAGATGTTGATGAATCTTCACGCAGCTCTTCATCTAACAACAGTTTCTAGGTCCTTCACTATACATTATTAAAGAAAACGAGTGCATGTGCTGCAAGACTTCTGAACTCATAAAACAGCTTCAGTTTAACTGTTTATTTGCTGAAAATCTTGGCTGTAATTCTCAAATATTATTTTTCATACTCAAACATGTGTGTGGAGTTCACCTATTAAATATATTGAGGTAATTAATTCCCTCTCTCATGTTTGAGCTCAGATAAGTTCAGTGATGTATTTCAGAGCTGTAGTGAGCAGAAGATGATCAGTGAATAATCACTCATATTTCTGTCTGTTCTCACACAAACATCACATGACTCTGAATATAGAGTCACATGACACTTTATGACAGATGACTCTTACTCATACATAAAGCAGTTTCACAGACATGTCTCTAAAAACTGTTGCTGTATTCAAAAGTGCTTCATAATGTTATCCAGATATTTTGTATTTGACAGAGGGAATAAAGTCATACACGTCTGCAGTGGCATGAAGGTGGATAAATGATGACAGAATGGATATTTTATAATAAACTATTGCTTCCCAGGAATAAATAAATATCACTAACTGTCCAGACATGTTGAGATATATTATAAACATGAGTGTCTTTTACAGTACATCACTCTCTCCAGATCATGTTCTTGTGTTTCTGTGTTAATAGTTGTAATGTTTAACTGAAGCAGATGAATGGAGCCACACACAATGACACAAACACACACGTGTGTAAGGAAATATGAAAGACTGGAGCAGCCCAGATACAACTCAGAATGAAAGGTCAAAGCACAGCAAGACTATGATTTTAGACTAGTTTCTGCTAAATATCTCAATCTTCAATAGAAGAAGAATAAAACTACATGAATAGACATAATCAAAGACAGATCTTAAATTCAGCTTTTTAAAGAGATTGATAATCAGTAATTAGTGTATTAGTAATTCAGCTCAATACCACACAGTCACACTTCATCAATTACAAGCAGAACTTGTGCTTAAAGCAGAAATGTTGAGTGAAAACTCACACTATATATTTAAACTCTACTGAAGCACAATAAAGCTCAATGTTTTTCTGTTGCTGTGTCAACTGTAATACTTACACGTTTGTTTTAGTACTTCATAGATCTTGCGGCGATGGTAAATCACAGCAGCAGCAGCAGCAGCAGCAGCAGCAGCAGCAGCTAGAATCAGCACAACAACAATCCCTGCTATTTCACCTGCAGACAGACCTCCTGTAATGATAAACAGAGACCGTCGTTAGTGTGCATGTTAGTGTGCATGTGTGTCTGATCTATAACAAACACTACACACATCAGAAAAGATATTGAAAAAACTTTATTTGTTCAATATTTTGAAAAAAAAAGGGGTTGACATGATATCTATAGGATAATATTTATGGTTTTGGAGCATTATTAAGTTGGCACAAGCCAACATACTGTTATGCTATTTAAACTTCTTATTATTTTTCTTCTTCTGAGACTAAATTAGCAAACCTATCTCCTCCTAGGGCTTTAAAGCCACAAGCCCCAAACTCGGCAGATACATGGGGCACGGGGTGTAGTTTGTTGCTATATCTTTTCAGACATCAGACTTACATTTTTTTTTATTATTAATTATTAAATGTCAGAAATTTCCCATAGACTCCCATTGTCTGAGAAAAATTGCGCCTCTACAGGAGCAATTCCTGGGACTGAGGGAGGAGTCTGCCTTAGTTTCACTTTTAAATCGGTTAAAAATACAAATAAATACATGAATTTATTTCACAATGACAAGCTAAACCAACATATCTGATTATTACAGGGGTCAGGGCTTATTAATAATTGATATCTAGCCACAGAACAGAGAGAAAGATGAGAGAGAAATCACCGCTCCGATCAGCGAGTGAAGTCTTACAACGAGCTCACAACAAATGAATTTATTCTTGTTTAAGACCTTTTTAAAATAAAATATTACAGCAATTGCACACAATCCACCCATTAGAACACACTAAGAACTAAAAGCAGGTGTTTTTCAGCTGTTGAAGTGTGAAAATGAAAGATTTGCAGCAGCCTCTCTGACAGCGCGAGACCTCAACACTGGCATGAGAAAAAGGTCTACATATTGAAACTACAGCCTTTTACATTAAAACACTTCAGCGATTCAACACAAAACAATTAGAAGAACATATTATACGGATGAAAATGAGTGTTTATGTGTGGTTGTGAGATTTTGTTTTTTTTAGGGCTGAACTTATAACATCGATTGCTCTGCGCTCCAGAACACGGTGATGTCTGGCTTTTCGGCGAGAGAATGGACAAATAAAGACACATTTCATTCACACTGACAAGCTAAAACAATATATGTTATTATTATCGGGTCAGATCTCATTAATAATTGATGTCTGGCCAGAGATCAGTATGAAAGACGAGAAAAATCAGTGCAGTCCGATCGTGCTCACAATAAAAGCATTTTTATAGTTTTTTAAGAGCTTTTAAAAATAATATATTACAGCGATTGCACACAATCCATCCATTAGAACACAACAGGAGCTAAATTCAGGTGTTTTTGACCTGTTTAAGAGTCAAAATGAAAGACTATTTGACAGCGCGAGGCGGTCGTTTTCTAAACACTGGAAGGGGAAAAAAGCCTACACACAGAAACTACAGCGTTTTACATTAAAACACTACAGCGAATCAACACAAAACAATTAGAAGAATATATTATAGAGATTAAAATGAGTGCTTGTGAGATATTTTTGTCTTAGGGCAGAATAACACCTTGCATCGATCTCTCTCGTTACAGAGGACGCTGATTCTGGCTTTTCGGTGCAAGAACGGACAAATCACATAAAAGATTATTTCAAAATACATAATAGCTTGGTGAATATAAACGAAAACAGCCACGTGAACAAACTGTAGAAAAATAAATCGGAAATGGATCATGATACTGGATTTGAATATTAAAGTGACTGCATTTACCAGCTGCTTTCTGTTTTCAATTTTAATCTATAAAAAACAGAAAATCATTCGTCTTGGCTGCTTTTTTGTATGTGTATATTTTGTACTGTCAATAGTAAATATTATGAAAACAATAACTGTTGTAATTTTGTCATCATTATATAGTTTATGTATTATAATTGCAAAAAAAATAATTTATCAACTCACATAGTTATCATTCATCACTGCTTAAAAATGTAAGTTGAAAAATAAAGTCTTAAAGCATGAAATAAGATACAGAATCAGTAAATTCGATTTTAATGTGGGTATATTATCAGTGAACTAATCATTAAACATTTGTAATCATTCAAAAAATATGGGCCCCTTTCATAATGTTGTTCAGAAATGAAGGCCACAATGCTAATGTTATCCACACAATGGCGCCACAGGATAGCAAATACTTCAATATCTGTTCAAAGATTTGAAAATGTTTCATTTACGTGCATAAATATAAAATGCATATACATGCATTCTATTTTCATAAACTTTAATAAAGCCCAATATAGTATTTATGCAAAAACTGTAATCTCCTAAGTACCATTACTTTTTTCTTATTTTAATAGTATTGACAACATATTTCTCAAGTTATCACACATAAAGTGAAGAAATGAAACTATATTAGTTATTTATTTTCATATTGTCAATATAATAGTACTCACATAAGGACTCATAAGCTGTTGTCATAGTCTAGGCTTTTTATTAGAACAGAAAACAGCAAGGGTCCACAGAAAAATACTGCTGTAGGTTTTTTTTTTTTTTTTTTGCTGCAAGGCAGCTTAAGAACGTTGGACACACAAGTAATGTAGCTCTTTTGCCCCAAGGCCAAGCCAACATCAAAGTTAGTTCACTAACTTTACATTCTAGTTATGTTGGCTTGGCACAAGCCAACATACTGTTATGCTATTTAAACTTCTTATTTTTCTTTTTCTTATTATTCTTTTTCTGAGACTTAAATTTCCAAACCTATCTCCTCCTAGGGCTTTAAAGCCACAAGCCCCAAACTCGGCAGAGACCTGCGGCATTGGGGGCAGCTGTGTGCTATATCTTTTCGGACTGATCATATTTACAGTTTTTTTTTAATTAATTATTAAAAGTCAGAAATTTCCCATAGACTTCCATTGTCTGAGAAAAATTGCGCCTCTACAGGAGCAATTCCCGGGACTGAAAGGGAGGAGTCTCCCTTAGTTTCACTTTTAAATCGGTTGAAAATAAAAATAGATATATACATTTCATTCAAACTGACAAGCGAAACCAACATATCTTATTATTACAGGGGTCAGGGCTCATTAATAATTAATGTCTGGCCACAGAACGGAGAGAAAGACGAAAGAGAAATCACCGCTCTAATCAGCGAGTGCAGTCTTACAGCGACCTCACAACAAACAAATTTATTCTTGTTTAAGACCTTTTAAAAATAAAATATTACAGCGATTGCAAACAATCCCCCCATTAGAACACACCAACAGCTAAATTCAGATGTGTGTAAGCTGTTAAAGTGTTAAAATTACAGATTTGCAGCAGCCTATCTGACAGCGCGAGACTTCAACACTGGCATGGGGAAAAAGGTCTACATACTGAAACTACAGCCTTTTACATTAAAACACTCCAGCGAATCAACACAAAACAATTAGAAGAACATATTATACAGATGAAAATGAGTGTTCATGAGTGCTTGTGAGACTTTCTTTTTCTAAGGGCTGAACATCACATCGATTGCTCTGCACTCCAGAACACGGTGATGTCTGGCTTTTCGGGGCGAGAACGGACAAATAAATACACATTTCATTCACACTGACAAGCTAAAACAACATGTGTTATTATTACCGGGTCAGATCTCATTAATAATTGATGTCTGGCCAGATATCAGTATAAAATACGAGAGAAAAATCTCCGCTCCGATCAGAGAGTGCAGTCCGGTCGTGCTCACAATAAAAGCATTTTTATAGTTTTTTAAGAGCTTTTAAAAATAATATATTACAGCGATTGCACGCAATCCACCCATTAGAACACAACAAGAGCTAAATTCAGGTGTTTGTGAGCTAAATGAAAGACTATTTGACAGCGCGAGGCGGCCGTTTTCTAAACACTGGAAGGGAAAAAAGTCTACACACAGAAACTACAGCCTTTTACATTTAAACACTCCAGCGAATCAACACATAACAATTAGAAAAATATATTATAGAGATTAAAATGAGTGCTTGTGAGATTTTATTTGTCTAAGGGCAGAATAACACATTGCATCGATCTCTCGAGTTACAGAGGACGCTGATTTTGGCTTTTCGGCGCAAGAACGGACAAATCACAAACAAGATTATTTCAAAATACATAATAGCTTGGCGAATATAAACGAAAACAGCCACGTGAACATAAACTGTAGAGAAATAAATCTGAAGTGAATCATGAAACTTGATTTGAATATTGAAGTGACTGCATTTACCAGCTGCTTTCTGTTTTCAATTTTAATCTATAAAAAACAGAAAATCATTCGTCTTGGCTGCTTTTTTGTATGTGTGTATGTATTCATGTATTTATTTATTTTATTTTATTTTTGCTTTTATTTATTTTATTTTTTGCTCTATAACTACAATAAATCTATATTTAATTAAATCTATGACATGTTATTGTACATTTGATTTGTCCATTTCTGCATCTAAACACCTAAAAACCTAAAACATTGTCTTTTATACTATTGTTTGCAATTTCTTTATCGTCCAGTTTAACTTGTGTCTTCACTTTAATTTTCATAATAAACTTGTTTGTTAGATTATAGACAGTTACAGTGGTCTATAATGAATATTACCAGGGTTTGTACAAGCTGCTTAAAATGCTTCAAGTAGGCTACTTTTTTTAAATGTAAAATCTAAAAAAAAAAAAAAAAAAAACCTTGGAAAACAGTCATATTTACGAAAAGGTGCTTGACAAATAGAAAAAAAAAAAAGAATTAAATTAGTGTTTAATTTTTAGTAATGACCATATTTGTTGTCATAAAAACCTTCTTCGTTACAATACAAAATAACAATTGTCAATAGTAAATATTATGAAAACAATAACTGTTGTAATTTTGTCATCATTATATAGTTTATGTATTATAATTGCAAAAAACAAAAAACAATTTAGCAACTCACATAGTTATCATTCATCACTGCTTAAAAAATGTAAGTTGAAAAATAAACTCTTAAAGCATGAAATAAGGTACAGAATCAGTAAATTAGATTTTAATGTGGTTATCAGTAAACTAATCATTAAATATTTGTAATCATTCAAAAAATATTGGTCCCTTTCATAATGTTGTTCAGAATTGAAGGCCACAATGCTAATGTTGTCCACACGATGGCGCCACAGGATAGCAAATACTTCAATATCTGTTCAAAGATTTGAAAATGTTTCATTTATGTGCATAAATATAAAATGCATATACATGCATTCTATTTTCATAAACTTTAATAAAGCCCAATATAGTATTTATGCAAAAACTGTAATCTCGTAAATACCATTACTTTTTTCTTATTTTAATAGTATTGACAACATATTTCACAAGTTATCACACATAAAGTGAAGAAGGGACACTATATTAGTTATCTATTTTCATATCTATTTTCACCTTGACTTAAACCGCATTGTTTCATTTACCTTCTGTGTCGTTGCCCACAACACTTCAGTGAGAGCTGTTGTCATAGCCTAGGCTTTTTATTAGAACAGAAAACAGCAAGGGTCCATAGAAAAATACTGTTGTAGGTTTTTTCCCACCAAGGCAGCTCAAGAAGGTTGGACACACAAGTACAGTGGCTCTTTTGGCCCAAGGCCAAGCCAACATCAAAGTTCGAACCTCGAACTTTACATTCTAGTTATTATTATTATTCTTCTGAGCCAAATTTTAAACACTATCTCCTCCTAGAGCTTTCAAGCTAGAACCACCAAACTCGGGTCAGACCTTCAGACTGGTCTGACTTGGGTTGCTATATCTTTTCTAACTGATCCGGCTTATGGTTTTCGTAAACCAGACTACCAAAACCACCTTAAATCCCATAGACTTTCATTGAGGGGGGTGCAAACTTTTACAAAATAAGACTTATAATGTATTTAAGTTGTCTACTACCATAGCAAACCTTAAAAACTCTCTACTGAGAATACAGCTAAAACCAGCCTAAGCTGATCAGTTGCTTTGGCTAGTCTCCCAAGCTGGTTTTTAAGTGGTTTTGGCCACTGTCACGCTGGTCTTAGCTGGGTTTTAGCTGGTTTTTACTGAATCCACTGGTTTAAGCTGGTTTTGGCCGGATTAGCATAGAAACATGCTAACAACATGCTAGTTACTCACTAATCATGCTAGAAACATGCCTTTAACATGGTTTTAAAGTGGTTTTGCCACTGTCATGCTGGCCTTATGTGGTCTTAGCTGGTCTTAGCTGGTTTTCTTTACTGAATCAACTGGTTTTAGCTGGTTTAGTATAGAAAAATGAAAACAACATGCTAGTTACTCACTAATCAGACTAGAAACATGCTTTTAACATGGTTTTAAAGTGGTTTTGGCCACTGTCACGCTGGCCTTAGGTGGTCTTAGCTGGTTTTAGCTGGTTTTCTTTACTGAATCAACTGGTTTTAGCTGGATTAGAATAGAAAAATGTTAACAACATGCTAGTTACTTGCGTATCAGACTAGAAACATACTTCTAACATGGTTTAAAGTGGTTTTGGCCACTGTCACGCTGGCCTCAGCTGGTCTTAGCTGGTCTTAGCTGGTTTTCTTTACTGAATCAACTGGTTTTAGCTGGTTTAGTATAGAAAAATTAAAACAACATGCTAGTTACTCACTAATCAGACTAGAAACATGCTTTTAACATGGTTTTAAAGTAGTTTTGGCCACTGTCACGCTGGTCTTAGCTGGTCTTAGCTGGTTTTCTTTACTGAATCAACTGGTTTTAGCTAGATTATCATAGAAACATGTTAACAACATGTTAGTAACTTGATAATCAGGTTAGAAATATGCTTTTAACATGGTTTTAAAGTAGTTTTGGCCACTGTCACGCTGGTCTTAGCTGGTTTCTAACTGAATCAACTGGTTTTACCTGGATTACTTGCTAGTCATGCTAGAAACATGCTAGTCACTTGCTAATCATGCTAACAAAATACTAGTCACTTTGCTAATCATGCTAACAAAATGCTAGTCACTTTGTTAATCATGCTTAAAAACATGCTAGAAACATGCTACAGACATGCTAGTCATGCTAGCAACATGCTAGAGACATGCTAGTCATGTTAACAGCATGCTATTCACTTGCTACTTATGCTAGCTACATGCTAGCAACATGCTAATCACTTGCTAATCATGCTAACGACATGCTAGTCTCTTGTTAATCATGGTTACAACATGCTAGTAACTTTGCTAATCATGCTAATAACATGCTAGTCACTTGCTAATCATGCTAATGACATGCTAGTCACTTGCTAGTCATGCTAGCAACATGCTAGTAACTTTGTTAATCATGTTAGCGACATGCTAGTCGCATGGTAATCATGCTAACAAAATGCTAGTCGCATATTAATCACGCTAAAAACATGCTAGCGACATGCTAACAACATGCTAATCATGCTAGAAACATGCTAGCAACATGCTAGCGGCATACTAGCAACATGCTAGTCATGCTAGAAACATGCTAGCAACATGCTAATCATGCTACACTGTAAAAAAAAGTCTGTAGTTTTTACAAAATAATTTTGGCAGCTGTGGTTGCCAGAATACTTTTGTAAAAAATACAGAAAAAACTGTAAACACAATTACGGCCAAAAACTGTAAATTTTACAGTACACTGTAAAAAAAAAGTCTGTAGTTTTTACAAAATAATTTTGGCAGCTGTGGTTGCCAGAATACTTTTGTAAAAAATACAGAAAAACTGTAAACACAATTACGGCCAAAAACTGTAAATTTTACAGTACACTGTAAAAAAAAGTCTGTAGTTTTTACAAAATAATTTTGGCAGCTGTGGTTGCCAGAATACTTTTGTAAAAAATACAGAAAAACTGTAAACACAATTACGGCCCCAAAAAACTGTAAAATTTTACAGTACACTGTAAAAAAAAGTCTGTAGTTTTTACAAAATAATTTTGGCAGCTGTGGTTGCCAGAATACTTTTGTAAAAAATACAGAAAAAACTGTAAACACAATTACGGCCAAAAAAACTGTAAATTTTTACAGTATAAAACTGTTATTTACAAACAAGAAAATTTGAATGTAAAACCAGTAAATTCAACAACGCACACTGCTATTAAAATCTGTTTTGTACCTTTAACATACTGACAACCACCATAATAATGCAGGTGGTAAAAGAGAAAGCCACATGAAGAATCGAAGTTCATCACAAGTAGCTTCGCCACAAGCAGAAGTTTATATTAATATATAGAAGGTGCACAAAGTCATTCATGCAAACACAAAACACCATCATGGTGACACACGATACTTAAACAATTCAATAAACTTTCATTAAACAGCAGAAGATGTAACATAAAGCCCAAATGTACAACTGATAACAAAAAACTATTAAAAAACATGATTATTTAAACAAAATACTTTCAAATGTGGAGCGTCACACAGGGAATTCTGGGAATATCAGTTTAGAATTTTTTGACTGTAAATTATACATTTATTTATTTATTTATTTTTTACTTCTAAAAACTGTAAAATTAACAGCATTTTACTGTAAAATTACATGAAATGTCTGGTTAGATCTTTTACAGTTTTTCCCTGTATATAGTACAGGAACTTACTGTTAACCTATTAACACTTTTTTTTGTAGCGTTTTTACAAAATTGTACAGTTAAAATGACACTTATTTTTTTACAGTGTACAATATGCTACAAACAAATAGCCTAAATTATAAAAAACAATATTATTATAATTGTAGCCATATTTTTTATATATATAGATGGGCAACCTCTCAGGTTCACAATTATTTTTATTTTTTTGTGGAAAAAAATGTATTACCTCAATTTGCATCGTTTCATCAATCATGCTAAAATTAGTCTACAGCATAAACTTGTAAAGTGACATACATACTTTATTTGTATTTTTAAAAACAACAGACTAAAACTTTAGTTTTTACAATATTTGCATGTCAAATTAACAAAATTGTTTTGTTATGAGTATTACAGTATTTCTCTGTTTTTGATACCAATAATTTGTAATTTTAACAAATTAATTTTGATTACAATCACATATTGTTATTGTAAATATAACAAAATATTATGTTTAATAGTTTACAAAATTCCACTGTGAATTAAACAAAAAAAATATGTTTTGGGGTTTACAATACTTTTCTGTATGGATTTTACATAGTTTTTCTGTAAATTTCACGGTCATTTTTTACAGTGTAGGAAACATGCTAGCAACATGCTAATCATGCTAGTAACATGCTAGCGACATGCTAGTCACTTGCTAATCATGCTACAAACATGTAAGTGACATTCTAGTCACTTGTTAATCATGCTAGAAACATTCTAGCAACATGATGTTAATTATTTAGGAATTGTTGGTGAATGCTAATCATGCTAGAAACATGCTGACAACATGCTAATCATGCCAGCAACATGTTAGTCGCATGATAATCATGCTATAAACATGTTAGCAACATACTAGCAACATGCTAACAACATACTAGAAACATGCTAGCAACATGCTAATCATGCTAGCAACTTGTTAATCATGCTAGAGACATGCTAGCTGCATGCTAATCATGCTAGGAACATGCTAGTAAAATGCTAGCGACATGCTAGTCACTTGCTAATCATGCTACAAACATGCTAGTGACATGCTAGATACCTTGCTAATCGTGTTAAGTACATGCTAGTCACTTTTGCTAATCATGCTAACAACATGCTAGCAACTTTGCTAATCATGCTAATGACATGGTAGTCACTTGCTTTTAATGCTAGCAATATGTTAATCACTTTCTTTTTTAAACTTCTTAACTTTTCAAATTTTTAAATCTTTTTAAACTTTTTAAACTTTTCAAACTTTCTAAATTTTTCAAACTTTCTGGTCAAACTTTCTGCTTGACCACAAACTTTACTATCTAGTTTTACTCTGTTATAGACAGCTGACTTAGGCTGTAAAATGGTTATTTGTGTCATAACATCAGACTATATTTGTGTGATCCCTAATCAAAATAACAAACATGATGAGAATTTAAACAACAGTGAAAACTTTTGCTCTGGTTACTCAAAAAGGGTCTTTAATCAAATTACAAAAATCTATTTGTATGAGGAAGTATTGTGAATTACATGCCATCTATTGTTTTCTAAGCTAAAGTGCTAATGGAAATGTACTGTATATGTCAATACTTTAAAAAAAAAGTTGTCTGAAGACTCACGGTTGACAGTGAGAATGAACTGCTGTAAGCCCTCTCTGCCTCTGATCTGTAGTTGATAGAGTCCAGAGTCTGTGGTTCTGATGTTTGTGATGGTCAGAGATCCAGTCTGATGATCCAGCTGCAGTCTGCCTCTGAATCTCTCTTCAGCATCGTATAAAGAGACCTCTTTAGTCTCTACATCAAGTTTAGCCAGGAGGATGCCTTTATCTCCAAAGACCCACAGCATCAGATCATCTCCATGTATTAGAGATTTATCAGGGTTTAGAGTGACAGATTCTCCCTTCATCACTGACACTGACTGTAACTTCACTCCATCTGTCCCACTAATCACACCTGGAGAACACACATAAACAGATTCTCAGAGAGACATTAACTTATAAAGTTAGATTGTAACAGATAGCGTGTAGTTTTATATTACACATCTTTACATCTGCTAATTCTAGTTAATAATAAAGCCCAAAAAGAGATAATACAGGTAGCTTTAACTTCGCTCACACATGCTGCAGGCTGGCAACAAGATAACAATGAACAGGAAATGAATAGGAAAGTGTGCCATGACACTCCATGAGTCCCAGAAATCCCAGAAAACAGACTGAAATGCTGTGACCTTCTGCACTTCCTTATAATAAACCAGTGCTTGTACCAAAAGCACTACTATGACTTTTCTCATCAGATTATTACAATGATGTACTTTAAGAAACAAATTTCACAAATCAAAGAAGTTGAACACATCAGGGTTTTTACACACTGCACATAACCCTGGGTTATCATTCTTTAGGGTTGTTTTAATGACCAAACTAAGCCCAGTTTTAACCTTTTCTAAAACAATATTTCACACTTATAATTTCAAAAGAGGGCTGGACCCTTTATGAAGCCCTGCTTGGTGCTAAATCTAGACATGCGCATCTGTTAAAAACAACAGATGCTGATCTCACATCATGTGCGGCATCATGACCCTTTAATGCACCTTTGATGTCACATTTCATTTACACATAATCAAACACAAAATAAAGAATTCAACTCCGCATTTACAAAAACATGAATTACTAACATAAAAAGGTCCCCTGAATTGCACTGAGTTTAGAACAGGGGTTACCAGACTGTGTCCTGGAGTCCTGCAGAGATTAGCTCCAGCTCACCTCAACACACCTGCCTGGAAGTCTGAAGAATACCAAGCAAGAGCTTGATTAGCTGCTTCAGGTGTGTTTTATTAGGGTTGGAGCTAACTCTGCTGGACTGAGTCTGGTGACCCCTGGTTTAGAACAACCCTGTACTGACAACCCCCACACACAAGAAAGAAAGAAAGAAAGAAAAGCAAATACTCACGTTGGACAGTAACATTAAATATCTTGTATGCAGGCCTAGTTCCTCCTCTAGAGATGGTTAGTTGATATTGTCCAGAGAGTCTGATTCTGGTGTTTCTGATGGTGAGAGAGCCAGTGATTTGATCCACCTGCAATCTCCCTCTGAATCTCTCATCATCGGTGACAAAAAATGAGGTGAAATCGTTATCTCTCGTTATATGAGATATTAAAGAGCCTTCAGGTCCAAACTTCCACACTATGGTATGATCGTTGAGTATTTGAGTAAGATCGGTGTTTAGAGTGACAGGATCTCCCTCTATCACTGATATATCAGTCTCTGCACCAGACACACCTGGAAGAAGAAGAAGAGTTTACAGGTATAGATTAAACTGATACCACACCTGTAACCTCAGATTCAACAGCTGCTGGAAATACTAACAGATATGGGATTACTGATCAATCAACTACATTATTAAAGAGTTTGTCAAAAAGAAAAACAACTGTATGAATTAGGACAACACACAATAATTGTTCGAGTGTTTAAACCATATTACTACATACTGAATTATATCAAGAGCTATAAATCTAACTTTGTGATTTATGCTCTACTTGCTTTTGTTTTAAAGGACAGCTGAGAGAGACAGAAAAGTAAAAGATGGACAGATCTTTGAGCACCTAAAAACATACACTGTGCAACAGCTCTGAACATTTCCTGCACTACAAAAATACTTCTTCTGAATTGCCTCACTTTCTACTCTGCCAGAATAAATAAATAATTGATAAAGTTTTAAAAGTTCAATAAATGTTTGAATAAGATTTATCTTGTTTGACTGCATCTTGAATAAAGCTGTATGGCTTTACTGCATATACAATACACAGTACACTCATATTACAGACAAATAAATAAATATTCAATTTACAAAAAAACTGGTTCTACAGACAGATGCATGATGTTTAATATTAAAATACACAGAAAATAGGGTTGTTGACTAAAAGTCAAATTTCTTTATGCAAGAGAAACGCTTGGGGAAAGGTTTCAAAACCTTCATTCAAGAAGGAGGCCTTAAGAAATTAAATCAAAAGCATCATAATATTCAAACTTAGGAATAAATATGTATATTATTTTACTGAGTATGCCTATAGTAAAAACTTATAAATAAATAAGTAAATGCCAGAAAATAATAACTTTCTTCTTTTTTTTTTAAACAAGTGAACCAGAAAACAAAAAAAATGTATCAAAAATAAAACAATAAAACAAAAATTACTTTTAAATTAATTTATACATATCCAAAAGAGAAGTCATCAAATTTTAAAGATTTGTATAAGAGTTTTACCTCATTCTACTATTGAATAAAGTTTAGATTTAAACCATCTGCAGATTCTGCACTTGTGAACAAAAAGCTTCCGAAGACATGACAAGAAATACATATATCCCAACTCTTTGCTTTCAAGAAAAATACCAAACCGGACTACCTTTACATTAAGAGGTAGGAATTAAACATCCTGGGACATTTTTGCACTTCCCCCAAAAAAGCCTGCACCATATCACCAAAAAAACAAAAAAAGATCTAAAATATCAATACTTGTTTCACAACAAATAAATAAACACACACACACACACACACACACACACACACAGAATTTACATCAAAATACATTTGAATCTTAAGAATTGGTTGGTAGGACAATTTCCACTTTGAATCCTGAAGCACACATCTTTAGTTTTAGTAAAAAGGGGAAGAGACAGACTTTTTTCTACTATTTTAAAATTTCGGTCATATCAAAATCTTTAAACACATAGCCTAGAATTCACATCTGATAGGATTTGGCTAATGATCCTATAAAATATCATTTCTAGTAACTCCTCACAAAAATCATAAACTTCTGAGGAAAGCCTCCTCAGTTCTAGGGAAACTTCTGTAACTATTAATCTTAAAGCACCTGGAACGGCTCTAATTATTATTTTATAAATATAAACGGTACACTGCATTGGCATTCCTCGCAAAACTCTCTACGCAGCGAAACATTTACATTATCATCCAAAAACTGGGCAATACCCAAATCCATTAGGATTTCCATTCTCGAAAAATACAGGCTTTCTACCCAAACTTTATACATCTATTGTTCCAAACAGTACACCATTCATGCGTTCATTCACCCCCTCTTCACACTTTTTAATCATGTCATATTTTATTATTTAACGTTACTGACATTTATTTCCAGTATAGCGTTCCCAAAACGAAACCGAAAGTAACGTTAGATGAAACCATAACACTTACCGTCCACCAACAAAACGAACAGCAAGAGCAACATCGTGTTACGTATGTTTCTTTAAAAATAGAGTTTAATAGAATTCATCGATGGGGATTATTTATAAATATATATATTCGGTTCGTTGAATCTCGGTTGAGTTTGTCGCTCTGAGCCGCGCCCAAACCCACGTACACCGGTAAATAACTAAAATAGGCCACTTAACTGCAACTAAGATTTACCACAGATTTATATATCGTATAATCGTATGTTTATCAACGATTAAAGGATGCAGAAAGCGAAAAGCAATATATATCCAAAGAAGGAAATTAGAAATCGCAAAACAGTCGCTTGAAATAGCTGCTGCTGCTTCTTTTTCGTCGTCGTCTTCTTCTTCTTCCTCGTTTAATGGCGGATGGCAAACAAGTTTTGGTGCATATTCCGCCACCTACTGAAAGCAGGCATTGCTTCTTCTTGGAGGAGCGTCTCGCTGCAGCCTGCGGTGGACATCCAACCCGGCCCACATCCAAGTGTTACGTCACAGACCACGCCCATGTCAAAATACGTCACATTCTCATTCATTTTGAAACAGGAAGAAGCATCTATAAGAAGATAATGTGTATTGTTTGCCAACCGCTAAAAAAGAAGCTGTTGTTCGGTAAGTAAAAGAAAAAAACAATCTTTGGTCTTTACCAACACTTAAAACGTTGACAACTTTAGGAATGTGTGCGTCGTTTGTGTGCATGTGCATAAACTACTGTAAGTATTTTTAATTTCAACTTCACACAGGCACGTTACTGCTTAGCTAGCAACAAATATACTTGTGTGTGTGTGTGTGTGTGTGGGTGAGATGAGTGTTTTTATGTTGAGGGGGGGCTATCTATCCACGTATGTATGTATTCGTGGCATGCATACGTACGCGTACACACACACACACAAAAAAAAAAAATATATATATATATATATATATATATATGCATGCATGCATAGATAGATAGAAGGCACACGTCTTACAACATAAAATCTATTATGAATCAATGTGCAATATTTTTTTTTATACCCTGCCCCCCACACATAACACTCATCTCACCCACTCAGACACACACACTTCATCCCTCTCACACATTTGTACTTACCTACCACCACACACACAAAAAACACTCACATACATATGACATCTTTAATGATATATCCTGATCACAGTACCCATGCACAGTAACTTCATCATTTCTCTATGTCTTGCTGGATAACTCTGTGTATGTCACAAATTATCTTTGTATTCTTTCTATTCTTCTATGGAAAGATCACATATAATGTTTGTTTGTCATGTTTTACAGCATTCTACACATTTTCAGTCCAAGCCTGATGCAGGGCAGTTCTCCCGGGTTAAGGGGTCCCTGCTGCAGTTTCACCAGTAAAGAAAATTACTTGTTACAATTCACTTGGAGGACCACATAAGCCATGCAGTGGTGCATGGAGGTATGGTGAGAGCATTTCTTTAGATATTGATTGATTTTTGTGGTTTAAAATCATAAATATGTTTATGTAGAATGATGAGGTAAATAATTTTTAGTGGACACATATACCCCCAATTATCATCACCAATATGCTGTTTAGTGGGCAATTATTTATTATATTATAGTGTGTTTTTTTGAGTTATAACAAACATGTTTCAAAAACACATGGTCACAATGTCCAAAAAAAAAAAAAAAAAATCTAAGACAGAACTCAAGGGCCAAGAGCTCAACTAAAGCAAACACTGATCTCTAACATGGTTACTTCAAATGAAACAATAAATCAACATCTAAACCTTAGTTAATTCTCAATAAGATCTTCTGTAGACGTCTGACAGAAATAAAGTCAGTCTGGTTATTAATAAGTGGAGCTGGTGATTCTGTTTGTTAACAGCAGCTGTTCATCACTAATGCTCAATCAGCACATAATTAATCACTTGATTACATAATTGCAAAGTTTTAAAACTTACATGGTTTAAGTAAAGGCAATCTGTTTACTCAAACGGTTTGAGTTACTGTGACTTGTCAGGTTTTACAGTGTAGCATGGAGGTTAATGGTGCAGCTTTCATGCTGAAATTACGGATGAAACGTCTATAAAAGTTTGCAAGGCCTAAGAAGCGCTGTAATTCTTTAACAGTGGTCGGTTGTGGCCAGTTTAGGACAGACTGCACCTTCTTATCATTCATAGCTACTGCCTCTGCACTAACGATGTAACCACGAAAAGAAGTGACTGTCTGGTGGAATTCACACTTTTCAATCTTGGCATATAACTGATTCTCTATGAGCAGCTGAGGCACTGCCCACACGTGCTGCAAATGTGAGGCCAGGGTATCCGAAAAAAAAAATCAAGATATTTGCCTTCCCTTCACAGATGCGAATCAGGTTGTAGGTGCTGCAAAGGTCGAGTTTGGTGAAATATTTGGCAGTACGAAGCTGTTCTAGGGCTGCTGGGACCAGAGGTAGAGGGTAACAGAATTTCACTGTAATCTCATTAAGACTGCGGTAATCAGTGCATGGTCGATGAAGAAGCCAGCTGACACAGGAGAGGTGGATGGTCTGATGAAACACTTTGACAGCTCCTCTTCAGTATATACTTTCATGGCCACAGATTCGGGTTGTGATAATGGAAAATCTCCGCCTCTAGGTGGACTTAACCCTGGAAGAAGATCGATAGCGCAGTCACTAGGTCAGTGAGGAGGGAGCTGTGAGGCTTTGGACTTACTAAAAGCTTCGGCGAGGTCCTGGTATTCTGTTCCGGGCTTAGTCTGAAGGTAAGCCCGGAACAGATGAATTCTCAGTTGTCTTGGTTGGTTGTGGAGGGGAGTGTGATTGATCTATGAGCAGGCAGTTCTGTTAACAGGATTCAGACCATTGTGAAATCTGTTTAGCTGTCCAGGAAATTTCCTCCGTGAGCGAGGTGAGTCGTTGTTGCTGCTGTTGGTGAAATACTAACATGGAGGCTTGGGCTGAACAAGTAGGGGTAACTGCAGCCTGGAGCAATGGGCGTGCCAAAAGGTGGGGGCGTGCCGAAAGGTGTGGGGCGTGCCAAAAGGTTTCTCATTGGTGAAACGAAAGGTAGGGGGCGTGCCAAAAGGTAATGCGAAAGATGGCTGTAAAAAAAACAAAAAAAACAAAGGCGAGCCATATACTCTTAATCGCACATTAAAAGGAAACCATAAATTCAACATAATCCTATAAAACCAAATTTAATTCTTCCAAGGTAAAAACAAGTAGGGGTAACTGCAGCCTGGAGCAATGGGCGTGCCGTGAGGTGTGGGGCGTGCCAAAAGGTTTCTCATTGGTGAAACGAAAGGTAGGGGGCGTGCCAAAAGGTAATGCTTAAGATGGCTGTTAAAAAAAAAAAAGAAAGATGGCGAGCCATATACTCTTAATCGCAGATTAAAAGGATCCATAAATTCAACATAATCCTATAAAACCAAATTTAATTCTTCCAAGGTAAAAACGGCGTTAATGATATTAAGAATATTATTTTAAATTACTTTTGAAAGTACCTTCAAATCTTCTGTATGGCGTGGGTTACTGACGTCATCACCACCGCAAGTTTAGGTCTTGATTTATCAATAATCAAAAACAAATTACAATTATTTTTCGAGGATACAAACGTCTCATAACACGGTGAGTCGCACTAGCTGTTCTTAAGTTAAAGTCAAAAGTTGTATTTGTTAACATTAGTTAATGCACTGTGAAGTGAACTAACAAGAACAAACAATGAACAGCTGTATTTTTATTAACTAACAAAGTTTAATAAATACTATATCAAATGTATTGCTCATAGTTAATGTTAGTTAATACATCATTGTCAACAAATGAAACCTTATTGTAAAGTGTTACCCTCAAAAACTATGTTTTGCCTGATAGAGAAAAATATATAATTGACAAAACCACTAAATTATAAAATTTTAAAATTAGTCAGAAGAGTTTAGTAACCTTATGTTAAGTGACATAAGCAAACAGACACAGCTTTATCCACTAAAACATTTATTTAGCTTTCAGTTTCAGTCGCCAATTCAAGTAAAAAAAATATATAGATAGATAGATAGATAGTTAAACCACTCATTCATTCATTCATTCTTTAGTAGCAGTCCATAGAACAGAATCCAGCAAACTCTTTGTCTGAATAGAAAGCTGTGAAGACCCCCTTCTTTCCATGGCCACAGTATCCAGTGGTGTTTTTGTAGATGCATCCACAGCCATCACACCTGCTGAGCTCCAACTCACTCTGTGTGTCTTCCTCACATCTGGACTGACAGACTTCCAGTCAACCATACCTACACAAACAAAACGTAACCAATAAGTATAACTAAATATAAAATAAAAAAGACTGCAAGTGTTGTCACTAGCAGAAGCGCAAGTGTCTGAGAGTGCAAGTGCAAGTCTGCAGCCAGACCCTTCTCCATTATATTATAATATAATTGTACTGCAGACTCTTCTCTGAGAGAGTCATTTTTGTTACCAAAAGTACACATGATTCCTGTGCATGTTTTCTAAAAGAATGGAATCACAAAAAAGGTGACTGGCACTCATCTATACCACAGGTTATACTAATTTTTGGTTCAACATGTTGGATTAACTTCAAAAGAGCGAACATCCTTCGAGTGCACTTTGTGTAATGGTACAGTTGAGGCATGAGGATCTAATACAAAAGACTAATCATTCAGTAAAGTTACTGGCAGTGCTTGTCTTCCTCTTCTAATGTTGAGAATGTGCCTCTGAAGGAAAGTCAGTGTCTTTCTCAGGTGTGGTGGATATGCAATGTTGAAAGCAGAATACATACAGAAGGCTGTTATGAAGGCTTCATCAAGGCTGGTGCACTGACACACGTCTATTCCATCTTCTGTCACCACACTGAGCCCTGCTCCTATGATTGCCATTTTACAGTCAGTATCCATCAGGTGTATGGTAGGAAAGGGTGTAGCAGGGTCCCCCTTCATAAAAAAAATAAATAAATAAAAAATAATAATAATTAAAAAAATAAGAAACGCTTTTCAAATTCATCAAACTCTGTTCCATCCTCTTTGGCTCAGACAGTGTAGCTACATACAGTGCAGAACTGCAAAAACAATCAGAAGCTAATGTACACAGCAAAATCCCCAGTGTTAATTTAACACTCTGAGTGTGGACTCATATAAACACTGAAGCAGTGTTAAAAGTAACACTGAAGCAGTGTTAAAGTTAATGAGATAATTAGGTGTTTGATTGAGTTATGATTGACCATTATTGAAGACACCTGATGTTAACAAGCACAATCACCAAACGAGAAAAACACAATTTGTGTGTCACCATTATAGTGGTCAGTGTTTGCTTTAGTTGGGATCTTGACCCTTGACTTTTTAACATCAAATTTTGTTTGGCTGATGTAACTGAGTTATAACAGACAGATAAGCCAAGAGTGAAAGTCATTAGGTGGTGATGATTATGTTTTAATGTAATCACTATTTGACCTGAATCACTGAACTCATTCAGAGTCTTTTCTCTGAGATATATAGCCTTGATTGAATATAATAACTTTGATGCTGCTGTGAAAGAGTGTGTATTTGCTATACAGTTTGTAAGGGTCCCTTGCAAACTGTTCTTATTTCTTTTTAAAAGATTCTTTATTTTAGGCACACACAGACATCAAGAATCAGCGTATGAATCTCAACAACGGTGACAATCAGCATATTCAGATAAACAGATCAACTCTGAACATCACAAAACTAAACTGTAAAATCCAACAGTTTACCTTACTTAGATTTAATTAGTTATCTTTACTTAGTTGTTATACTTACTAGGTTTTATTAAGTTTCAGCTACTTTCAAGGCAAATAAAACAATTTACTTACTGTTTTGAGTGACACTTACTTAAAATATTCAAGTAGCCACAAAGGAACCAATGACATTAATAAACCAGTGAGAGGCAGCAGTGCACTAATATGTTGCTAATGTGCAACATAACAACAGAAGAAGAAGAAAATAAAAACCCTGCGTCTCAGTGTGCCTACTTAAAAGCCCTTAAAGTATGTACTCTTTTGATGAAGAAAAAGTACACACTTTTGAGTGTGTAGTAGAAGAGTACACTGTAAAACCTGACAAGTCACGTAACTCAAACTGTCTGAGTAAACAGATTGCCTTTACTTAAACCACACTGTAAAAAATGATTCACTTTATTTACTCAATAAAATTGTTTAAAATTTTATATCCAATATTATTAATTAAATTTAACACATTAGAATTAATTAGAAATAATCAAATTAGATGCATACAAGCAACCATTCAAAATGAGTAGAAGAACATGAAAAAATTAAGTAAAATTAACACTAAAGAATACTATGTTATACATGCCAGGCCAGTAGTTGGCGATCATGAAAACACCCTTTGAAAACATTATATGCATGCACGACGTCAACTTTTTTACAAATTCACATTTTTGTTGCTTACATAGGTATGATACAGGCATCATGTTCAGAAGTTTGTGTCTTCGGTCCCCCAAAATAGAGTTATTGAAGACACCTAAAGTTCACAAACAGAATCACTGAAGGAGAAAAGGGTAAATTTATAGGGTTACCATTATAGTGGTCAGTGTTTGCTTTAGTTGGACTCTTGACCCTTGACTTTTTAATATTACATTTTGTATGGTTGTTGTAACTGAATTATAACAGCTAGGTATGCCAAGAGTAAAGCTGTTCAGGTGGTGTTGGTTATGATTTTACATAATCATTGTTTGGCCTGAGTGTTATAAATAGAGCCTGTTCTCTGAGTTAAGTTAACATTCAATATAACAGCCCCTGTAATTCAACAATAGAAGACCTGAAACTTCCTGTTAAATCCAGAGTTTAAGAATTCTGATTAAGAAAAAAAATTGTAGTGGGGAAGGGAAACCTTCTTTTAGACACACAGTGACATCAAGAACCAGCGTATGAATCTCAAGAATGGTGACGAACAGCATATTCAGATTAACAGACTAACTGTAAGCATCACAAAACAAGCTACTAAAAAATGCATAAAAAAGTAAAAATAAAAGAAAATATTAAGAATAAATCTAAGACAATTAATCTCATAATTTATTCATGCCAATTTACTCATTCAAACCATAAATGAGTTTTGATTGGTGGCACCCTGAATGCAGTGCAACATGCTTTTTGATGGTCACCATTGTTGAGGTTCTCAGCCTGATTCTTGATGTCTGTTGCCTAAATGAAAGAAATTTTCTTTTTTTTTAAATGTTTTGATCAGAAATGCTTCTTACAATCTCTCTGCTTATGCTGAAAATACCAGACCTTATACTCTAAAGCCTAAGGACACCTGTTGCTGATAAGACACAACCAACTCAGAAATCCAGATCAAATGATGTCAAAACAAACAACACCAGATGATCGTATTCTTTACTGTTTTGTCTAACTGCTGTATCACAATTACAGCAACCAAAAAATTTGTTTAAAAGTTTAAGGGGCAAGAGCCCAACTAAAGCAAACACTGACCACCGTAATGGTAACCAAAAATGTAGATTATGCTCCTTCAGTGATTCTGATTGTTAACATCAGGTGTCTTCAATAACTCTGTTTTGGGGGCTTGAAAACACAAGCTTTTGAACACTATGCCTGTATCATCTCCATGTAAGCAACAAAAAAACATGAATTTGTGAATTACATTTTTGCGCTGTGTTTCTTAATCGCCAACTACTGGCCTGGTATGCATAACATAGTATTCATTAGCATAGTGTTTTGTTTTTTCTTTCTCAAAGAAATGTTTTTTGTTTTGTTTTGTTTAGAACTTTACTTATTTTTTGTGTGCTATTTGACTCATTTTGAATGGTTAATTTCTAAGCATCTCATTTAATTAATTCTAATGAATTCTTATGTGTTAAATTTAATTAATAATATTCCTTGTAATCTGTTGCCACAATTTTATTAAGTAAATATAGTGTATTATTTTTAACAGTGTACACCAACTACACACACATTTCCTATCATGTATGCCTATGAAAGACGATCGAACCAATCAGACCCCGCCTCTATATGCAGGCTGCAGCCAGGTGCTTCTCGTTTTTTGTCCAACAAAACCAATATTTTTGTATACATCTTACTTATTTTTTTCATGTTATTTTGCTCATTTTGAATGATTGCTTGTAAGCATCTCATTTGATTAATTCTAATTAATTCTAATGTGTTAAATTTAATTAATAATATTGCTTGTAATCTGTTGCCACAATTTTATTGAGTAAATATAGAGTATCACTTTTTACAGTGCATGTAAGTTTTAAAACTTTGCAATTATGTAATCAAGTGATTAATTAAGTGCTGATTGAGCATTAGTGATGAACAGCTGCTGTTAACAAACAGCATCACCAGCTCCACTTATTAATAACCAGACTGACTTTATTTCTGTCAGACGTCTACAGAAGATCTTATTGAGAATTAACTAAGGTTTAGATGTTGATTTATTGTTTCATTTGAAGTAACCATGTTAGAGATCAGTGTTTGCTTTAGTTGGGCTCTTGAACTTTAACTTCTGTCTTAGTTTATTTATTCTCTGGTTATTGTAACCATGTGTTTTTGAAACATGTTTGTTATAACTCAAAAACCCAGAGAAAATATTAGCAGGTATTGGTTGTTATACAGCATACTGGTGATGACAATCATCAATTATGGAGCTGTTCAGAGTCCAAAATCTGAATAGGTGTTGTATAATTAGTTTGGTTGATTGCAATGAAAGCCATTCAAAGAGCCAGTGGTTCTGTCATAATCAGTTAATGTAAGGGACTTTCTGAACACTTTGTGCACATACATCTTTCTTCTATGGCAGCAATTCTAAGTCACACACAGACATCAATAATCAGAATATGAACCTCAACAATGGTGACGAAAAAAAAAAACATGCTGCAATGCATGCTGGGTACTGTTGTAGTACAAAACTCATCCATGGCTCCCAGCATGCTCTGCTCCATTTTTATTTTTTTTTTAGCTCACCATTATAGTGATTAGCGTTCCCTTTGGTTGGGCACTTGAAACTTCATTTATATTTCTATAATTTTCTCTCTATTAATGGAGCAATGCATCACGAAATCAGAGTTATTTGATTTCAAAGAAAAGTAATAAATAGATTGCTTTTATAATATGACCTATTTTTAATTAAAGCATTTTTTTGTGTGCGCTTAATAATAACCTTTTTTGGATTTCATTTTTCATAAATACCTTGATATGCTTTTTATATAATCCTTAAATAGTGTGTTAGTATGCTGAAGTCACACACAGACTTAAACATTCATCACGTGAATCACAACAATGGTAACAATTAATTTTTTTTTTTTTATTAATTGTAACAATAGCCATTTTATTTGCTCTTTTTGTTGTGCTACTACTGACGCAAGACAGCAAATAAAATTGGCAAATAAAAACAACAACTGTAAAACAAAGCAACTGCATAATTTATTCTGCGCAGTGCATTCTGGGAGTCAGTGAGTAGCTATACTAAGTCATGAGTAAACCTAAATGAAAGGATCAAGTACCCCCTACAGTTCTTTTTTAGTTACTAGAACTCTTGTGTAAGTTAACTATACTAACTAAGCATTTGTCAGTACAACATACTATTCCTATTTCACTTTACTTAGTTTTTTCAAGGCAATCGGTTTGCATGCTTTTTTTAAGTAAGCCCAACTTATTAGATTTTACAGTGTAGATACTAAAAAGTCACATAAAAACAGCAAAAATGATGAGTTTTTATTGGTTATAACATGCTTTTTTGATGGTCACCATTGTTGTGATGCTCATGCTGATTCTTGATGTCTGTGTGTCTAAATAAAAACTTATTTATTATGTAGCTGTAACTTTTAAAAACATCTGTCTGATCTTGCATTTTTTTTCACCTAGTTGCTGTAATCAATAAAGAAAACCCAACTCAGGTATTCAGGTCACTATATGACGATTAGTCCAAAACATAATCAATATCACATGATCACATTTCCTCTGGGTAGTCTGTCTGTTATAAATCTAAAGTTAAACACTTAAGGGTCAGGATCCCAACTAAAGCAAACACTGACCACTATAATGGTGACACACAAATTGTGATTTTCTTCTTTGGTGATTCTGCTTGTTAACATCAGTTGTCTTCAATAATGGTCAATCATAACTCAATTAACTTCTTAATTATCTCATTAACTTCAACTCTGCTTCAGTGTTACTTTTAACACTGCTTCAGTGTTTATATGAGTCCACACTCAGAGTGTTAAATTAACACTGGGGATTTTGCTGTGTAGGTTCCTAACTGATGATGAAGAATTGACAGAGCAGCCATCAAGTCTTAGACAGCGTTCTACCCACCTAGAAAATTTTCATGTTCTGGGAATGTTTTCAGCGGCAAGTTTTATTTTAGTTCCTAGAATGTTCTGCTAAAAGGTAGGATAACATTCTCTAAAAACATTCTAAACATGTCTATTGATAACATTGTTAGAACATGATCCTCTAACATTCTAAGAAAACTTCCCATCACACTAGATGTGGACTTACATTGCTCAGAAGTCAAATGTTGGTTGGAAGTGATAACTCAACCTTTGTTTGATGTCAAGCTCCAGCGTAAATAACTCCAAAAACAGTATTACCAACTTCACTTATTATAAACAAGACTGACTTTATTTCTGTCATAAATGTAAAAAAGTTCTTATTGAGATTAACAGAGGTGTTGATGGTTTATTGAAAATAATAGTTTAGTTTGATGTCACCATTATGGTGATTTTATCTGGAGTCTAATCTAGTTTAATATTAGTGACTATAGCAAATGTGTTGCAACGCATAAGATCCTGCAGATTTACATAATATGTATTTTTGTCTTTCTTATTGAATTACACTGTTCATGAACCACTTTGGACCACAGAATGTTTAGACACACAGAGACCTCAAGAACTATTGTATGAATCTCAACAATGGTGACATGCTTCATGTTGCAATGCATTCTGGGTGCCATGGATGAGTTTTCCATGATGTACCCAGAATACATTGCAGCATGAAGCATGCCACCATTGTTCAGGTTCATACACTGAATCTTGATGTTCGTGTGACAAAAATATTTTTTTTTTCTATTCTCTAATCCTTGAAATTATCTGCTTTAAATTCAGCTGTGTCTCAGGCTGTGGACCCATTGAGTCATTTGAATAAATGATATGTAACTAACACCATACATTAGATTGGGTGAAATCAGATCATCAGAACACATATGTGGTGATGTCTTAACCATCAGCAAGCAACCAGCATCATTTAACTACATGTTCTCTCGCTGTTTTTGCCATAACAAAGATTACAGCAGCTAAAGAACAACACTGACAAGTCAAGTGTCAAATTGCACAACTAAAGCCAACACTGACCACCATTATGGTGACATCAAACCAAATTATTACTTTTAAACAGACATCAACACCTAAACCTCTGCTTAAATCTTTATTAGAATGTTAGAGGATAATGTTCTAATAATGTTATTAATAAACATTTTTAGAATGTTTTTAGAGAACGTTATCCTATCTTTTGAGAGAACGTTCTGGGAACAAAAATAAAACTACCCACTAAAAACATTGTTAGAATAATGCATGGTAATGTTCTTAGAACATTTTTAGAACAAAAAAATTCTAGCTGGGTAGGTTATTACATGCAGAGTTTTTAGGTCCTATAATTAACACCTCTGTTTTTTGGGGGTTTTTTGGTCCAAAAATAAACACCTCTGTTTTTTCAGAATTTAATATTAATTAATTTATTTTTTTAAATTTTTTTGTTTCGCCGGGCCGCGAAGAAATATAGAGCT
Source organism: Cyprinus carpio (assembly GCF_018340385.1). NCBI lineage: Eukaryota > Metazoa > Chordata > Actinopteri > Cypriniformes > Cyprinidae > Cyprinus > Cyprinus carpio. Next base: position 1,112,977 of record NW_024872754.1, read on the forward strand.
GAGTATCATCAGCATAACAGTGAAAGCTAACACCGTATTTCCTGATGATATCTCCAAAGGGTAACATGTAAAGTGTGAAGAGTAACGGCCCTAGTACTGAGCCTTGAGGTACTCCATACTGCACTTGTGATTGATATGATACCTCTTCATTCACTGCTATGAATTGATGGCGGTCATATAAGTACGATTTAAACCATGCTAATGCACTTCCATTAATGCCAACAAAGTGTTCTAGTCTATGCAAAAGAATAGTGTGGTCAATAGTGTCGAACGCAGCACTAAGATCCAATAGCACTAATAGAGAGATACAACCGAGATCAGATGATACGAGCAGGTCATTTGTAACTCTAAAGAGAGCAGTCTCAGTACTATGATGCGGTCTAAATCCTGACTGAAAATCCTCACAGATACCATTTTTCTCTAAGAAGGAATATAATTGTGAAATAGTGATGTGTCATTCGTGAACGAATCTTTCTTTTTGAAGGAATCTTTTAGGTAAACGACTCGTTCTCGTTCATGTAATCCACTGAATCATTTTTCTCGTTCACTGAAATTCCTCCCTCCACAGCAGCGCGGCGCTATTAGCAGCGCATGCGCAGCTCGGTGAACCGTAGCTCTGTGAACTGTTTTCTTTTACTGTCTATGGTTTCATCCTGTCAGAGTTACTCAACCTCGAGCCAATAGCCTTCGAGTATGAGATGTGACTAAGCATGTGATTTGTTGAATGTAGTGAACTAATACGCCCTTCACTGAACGAGTTTCATATGAGTCTGAACGAAATCGAGAGATCTTATCGTTCGTGAACGAGTTGAATGATTTGGTACATCTCGTTCATGAATGAAATGACTGAACTGGTATATGTCGTTAGTGAACGAGTTTAATGAATTGATACATCTCGTTCCTGAATGAAATTAACTGGTACATAGCTTATCTCGTTCGTGAACGAAATGAAGGAGAGTAAACCGGGTCAGCCATCTGTCAATCTCGCAAAAAGCAAAAAGCAAAGCGCAGTTATAGGTACTGTGCACATACGCTTGTTTTCATATTTAGCATACAGAACATTACTCCACGTTTAATCCCCGATTTATGAATGTGAATATATAATATATGAACTGTCTGACCAAACAATTAAAATGTTAATTATGCAAGAAAACCTTGTGCTTTGTTCATCTGAACAACTTTAGACTTTGTTTATTGAATGCGATTATGCACACATTTTAATAAAGCCAAATCAGTTTTTGTAACAAGTGAATACGTTCGTTGCCTTAAGACAACACATAAGACACTCTTTTTCGCTACCTGCTGGCGTATTTTGTGTAATATGAAGAACTGGTCACTGAACGAATCAGTGAACGAATCTGAACGAATCATTTTGGTGAACGAACTAAAAATGAACAAATCTCTTGAAAGAATCATAATTTCCACCACTATTGTGAAAATACTATTTATTCTAGTATCTTGGACAAAAAAAAGAGAAAGATTTTGAGATCAGAGTTTATAATCTATAATTAACTAGTTATTTTTGATGAGAAACTTAATAACAGCCAGTTTGAAAGTTTTGGAGACATATTCTTATGACAACAAAAAATTAATAGTAGTCAGAAGAGACTCTACGACCTCTGAAAGCACCTCTTTTAGAAGTTTACATGGAATAGGGTATAACATTAAACTGCATTATCATACACACATCAATAATCAGTGTATGAATCTCAACAATGGTGACAATCAACATATTCAGATAAACAGATGATCTGTGAACATCACAAAAACACTACTAAAAAAAGTCACAACAAAAATAGCAAAAAAAAATCAAATCGTAAGAATAAAATACCAAGACAGTTCAGGTGTATAATTTATTCATGGGAGCCATGGATGAGTTTTGATTGGTGCTCCCAAAATGCACTGCAACATGGAGCTTTACATTGATTGTCACCATTGTTGAGATTCATATGCTGATTCTTGAAGTCTGTTCGATTAAGAAAATGAAAAAATAATTCAGAATAAGCTACTAAAATTATTCAGAGTGATTGTAAAACTAAGTATTTTATATAACATATGATCAATAACAAAATTAACTTATAAAACTATCAGTTAGACAAGCCATCTTATGCTGCAAACATCTTTATTGAAACAATAAACACCTGATACATTTGTCTATTTTTTTGTTGCTGTTTGTGCTATAGCAAACAAGCACACAGTTACTGCAACCAAAGAAAGTGTTTTAAAGTCAAGTGTCAAGAGCCCAACTTAAGCAAACACTGACCTCAATAATGGTAACTTAATTGATAACAAAACTGAAACATCCACATCTAATGTCAATCTTGTTAGTAATGCGTGAAGCTGGTGATGCTGTTTGTGGAGTTGTTTAATCTTCCTCTGCAGAGAACTTGAGAGATTTAATGTCTTCTATCTTGTGTTGATTTAATCTATGGCTGTGGCTGAAGTCAGTTGTAGTTGTATTTCTGCTCGTCTCTCTTTTTCTGTTCTTGTTTCTCTTACTTTCAGTGATTCAGTTTAACAGCAGGTGTTCTTCAATAATGCTCAATCATCACTCAATTCCTAAATTAATTATCTCATTAACTTTAGCACTGCTTCAGTGTTACTTTTTTAACACTCTGAGTGTGGATTATATAAACACTGGGAGTGTTAATTTAACACTGGGGGTTTTACTGTGTATCATCTGGGCTAACCCCAGTTTCTTGGACATTCTGTTCAACATTGTCATTAGCATCAACAGATTCAACTTACATCTGGCTCCTCCATAACTAAATACAAATTGGAGAAACACTGTCTTAGTGCTTATGCCCTATGTGTTTGGCCTCCTACCTGTGGGTGTCGCTGTTGGACAGTGTTATTCCTGCTTCCTGCTTGCCGTGCTGCTGTTTTGTGATCGTAGCTCCGTGTAGCTTTGTTTTTCTGTAGAATCTTTATATTACTATCACTCTCTGTTGTTTAAAGTGATAAAATATAACTTAATTCCCACCATGTTTCTGATATTATCTATCAATCTAATCTGATTAATTTGATCCTTCACTTTTATTTTAAATAACGCGATGCAGTGCACCTGCAGGGAGCACTGCATCTCAGGGAGTCCTCAGGGAGTCCTGTACATTGTTCGGTTCCGGTAACAGAGCCTCTGCAGCAGGGCAACTGGGTGACTGTGAGGCGGCATAGTCGTGGGTCTAAACACCGCTCTTCTGTTCCGATCAAAACATTAAACAGGTTCTCCCCATTCAGTGATGCACCCACTGAGAAACCTGATGAAAGTGATCTAGTTATTGGCGATTCTATTGTACGGAACGTGAAAATAGAGACACCAGCCACCATAGTCCAATTTTTACCTGGAGCCAGAGCTCCTGACATCTTAGCAAATTTAAAAGTGCTGGCTAATGCTAAACGTAAATACAGTAAGATTGTTATTCACGCCGGTGCTAATGATGTTCGACTTCGCCAGTCGGAGATCACTAAAAGTAACATTAAAGAGGTGTGTGAACTTGAAAGCATGATGTCAGACACTGTAATATGCTCTGGTCCCCTCCCTGCTTACCGTGGTGATGAGATGCATAGCAGATTGTTTATCACTCAATGGCTGGATGTCTAAGTGGTGCCCGCAGAATAACATAGGTTTCATAGACAAATGGATGAGCTTTTGGGGCAGACCTGACCTGTTGAAAAGAAATGATCTTCATCCCTTCTGGGATAGTGCCACTCTTCTATCTATAAATATGGCACCTAGTCTTAGAGTTTGTACTTGACTAACTGGGGCCCAGGTCAGGAAGCAGACAGACTGGCTAAACCGACAGTCTGCTAGCCGCCTCCAGTCACAGAAGTCAGTTAATTCTCAGCACATAGAGACTCTTTCACCTAGATATCACACTATAGAGACTGTGTCTGTTCCTCGGGCTAGAAAATACAAAAAACGTCCAAACCAATTTAAGAGCAACAATTTAATTGAGGTTCAACACAAATAAAAAACATATGCAATACGGATAAACAAATGATAAAGCTTGGCTTATTGAATATCAGGTCCCTTTCTACGAAAGCACTCTTTGTAAATAATATGATCACTGATCATAATCTAGATGCACTCTGTTTGACAGAAAACCTGGCTAAAACCTGATGATTACATTATTTTAAATGAGTCTACACCCCAAGATTACTGTTATAAACATGAGCCACGTCCAGAAGGTAAAGGTGGAGGTGTTGCTTCAATTTATAACAATGTTTTCAGGATTTCTCAGAGGGCAGGCTTCAAGTATAACTCGTTTGAAGTATTGGTGCTTAATATAACATCCAGAGAAACAAATGTTAATGATAAATCCCCTGTGATGTTTGTACTGGCTACTGTATACAGGCCACCAGGGCACCATACAGACTTTATTAAAGAGTTTGCTGATTTTACATCCGAGTTAGTGCTGGCTGCAGGTAAAGTTTTTATTGTTGTTGTTTTTGTTGTTTATGTAGATAATGAAAAAGATGCATTGGGATCAGCATTTATAGACATTCTGAACTCTATTGGGGTTAGACAACACGTCTCAGGACCTACTCATTGTCGAAATCATACTCTAGATTTAATACTGTCACATGGAATTGATGTTGATGGTGTTGAAATTATGCAGCCAAGCGATGATATCTCAGATCATTATTTAGTTTTGTGCAAACTTCATATAGCTAAATCTGTAAATTCCACTTCTTGTTACAAGCATGGTAGAACCATCACTTCTACCACAAAAGACTGCTTTGTAAGTAATCTTCCTGATGTATCCCAATTCCTTAGCATATCCAAAACCTCAGAACAACTTGATGATGTAACAGAAACTATGGACTCTCTCTTTTCTAGCATTTTAAATACAGTTGCTCCTTTACGCTTAAGGAAGGTTAAGGAAAACAGTCTGACACCGTGGTATAATGAGCACACTCGCACCCTAAAGAGAGCAGCCCGGAAAATGGAGCGCAGCTGGAGGAAAACAAAACTAGAAGTATTTCGTATTGCTTGGAGGGAAAGTAACCTATCTTACAGAAAAGCATTTAAAAACTGCTAAATCTGATTACTTTTCGTCTCTTTTAGAAGAAAACAAACATAACCCCAGGTATTTATTCAATACAGTGGCTAAATTAACGAAAAATAAAGCATCAACAAGTGTTGACATTTCTCAACATCACAGCAGTAATGACTTTATTAAATACTTTACTTCTAAAGTCGATACTATTAGAGATAAAATTGTAACCATGCAGCCATCAGCTACAGTATCACATCAGACAGTGCACTATAGATCCCCTGAGGAACAGTTCCACTCATTCTCTACTATAGGAGAGGAAGAATTGTATAAACTTGTTAAATCATCTAAACCAACAACATGTATGTTAGACCCTATTCCATCTAAGCTCCTAAAAGAGGTGCTTCCAGAAGTCATAGATCCTCTTCTGACTATTATTAATTCCTCATTATTATTAGGGTATGTCCCCAAAACCTTCAAACTGGTGGTTATTAAGCCTCTCATCAAAAAACCACAACTTGACACCAAAGAACTAGTTAATTATAGACCGATCTCGAATCTCCCTTTTCTTTCCAAGATACTAGAAAAGGTAGTATCCTCACAATTATATTCCTTCTTAGAAAAAAATGGCATCTGTGAGGATTTCCAGTCAGGATTTAGACGGTATCATAGTACTGAGACTGCTCTCCTTAGAGTTACAAATGACCTGCTGTTATCATCTGATCGTGATTGTATCTCTCTATTAGTACTATTGGATCTTAGTGCTGCGTTCGACACTATTGACCACAACATTCTTTTGAATAGACTAGAAAACTTTGTTGGCATTAATGGAAGTGCATTAGCATGGTTTAAATCGTACTTATATGACCGCCATCAATTCGTAGCAGTGAATGAAGAGGTATCATATCGTTTGACGGGTGAGTGTGGAGTACCGCAAGGCTCAGTACTAGGGCCGTTACTCTTCACGCTTTACATGTTACCCTTGGGAGATATCATCAGGAAACACGGTGTTAGCTTTCACTGTTATGCTGATGATACTCAGCTCTATATTTCTTCGTGGCCCGGCGAAACATACCAATTTGAAAAAACTAACGGAATGCATAGTCGATATAAAAAACTGGATGACGAGTAATTTCTTACTGCTAAATTCTGAAAAACAGAGGTGTTAATTATAGGGCCTAAAAGCTCTGCATGTAATGACCTAGAACGCTGTCTAAGACTTGATGGCTGCTCTGTCAATTCTTCGTCATCAGTTAGGAACCTAGGTGTGCTATTTGATAGCAACTTTTCCTTAGAAAGGCACGTTTCTAGCATTTGTAAAACTGCATTTTTTCCATCTCAAAAATATATCTAAATTACGGCCTATGCTCTCAATGTCAAATGCAGAAATGTTAATCCATGCGTTTATGACCTCAAGGTTAGACTATTGTAATGTTCTATTGGGTGGTTGTTCTGCACGCTTAGTAAACAAACTCCAGTTAGTCCAAAATGCAGCAGCTAGAGTTCTTACTAGAACCAGAAAGTATGATCATATTAGCCCGGTCCTGTCAACACTGCACTGGCTCCCTATCAATCATCGTATAGATTTTAAAATCTTGCTTATTACTTATAAAGCCCTGAATGGTTTAGCACCTCAGTATTTGAACGAGCTCTTGTTACATTATAGTCCTCCACGTCCGCTCCGCTCTCAAAACTCTGGCAATTTGATAATACCTAGAATATCAAAGTCAACTGCGGGAGGCAGATCCTTCTCCTATTTAGTGCCCAAACTCTGTAATAACCTACCTAACATTGTTCGGGAGGCAGACACACTCTTGCAGTTTAAATCTAGATTAAAGACCCATCTCTTTAACCTGGCTTACACATAACATACTAACACACTTCTAATATCCAAATCCGTTAAAGGATTTTTAGGCTGCATTAATTAGGTAAACCGGAACCAGGAACACTTCCCATAACACCCGATGTACTTGCTACATTGTTAGAAGAATGGCATCTACGCTCTTATTAGTCTGTTTCTCTCTTATTCCGAGGTCACCGTAGCCACCAGATCCAGTCTGTATCCAAGTCAGAGGGTCACTGCAGTCACCCGGATCCAGTATGTATCCAGCCCAGATGGTGGATCAGCACCTAGAAAAGACCTCTACAGCCCTGAAAGACAGCGGAGACCAGGACTAGAGCCCCAGAGACAGATCCCCTGTAAAGACCTTGTTTCAGATGACCACCGGGACAGACCACAGGAAACAGATGATTCTTCTGCACAATCTGACTTTGCTGCAGCCTGGAATTGAACTGCTGGTTTCGTCTGGTCAGAGGAGAACTGGGCCCCCCAACTGAGCCTGGTTTCTCCCAAGGTTTTTTTCTCCATTCTGTCACTGATGGAGTTTTGGTTCCTTGCCGCTGTCGCCTCTGGCTTGCTTAGTTGGGGACACTTCATTTACAGCGATATCGTTGACTTGATTGCAAATTATTGCACAGATACTATTTAAATTGAACTGAGCTGCATGATGACATCACTGAATTCAATGATGAACTTCCTTTAACTGTCATTTTGCATTATTGACACTGTTTTCCTAATTAATGTTGTTCAGTTGCTTTGACGCAATCTTTTTTGTTTAAAGCGCTATATAAATAAAGATGACTTGACTTGACTTGACAAATATACAAAATAATACACAACCAGAACGTCCCCGTACGGGCCACCACTATGTAACAACATGTGAAAACTACACAAATAAAACAAGGGGAGGACGAATGAGTGTATCAAAGAGATTGCACAAGCCAAATTCAATAACCAAGTAAAGTTTATTATACATACCATATTAACAGCAAGTATGCCCAAAACGAACTAATAAAAAAGTCTTCAGTGTGTGAGTGTGTATGTGTAAAGTTTCTCATTGTCCCATCCGTAGATTATATACAAAAAGATGAGCAAGAAAAAAAAAGAAAGAGTTCAAATAGGTCTCACCAGTAATGTCTTTATAGTCCGGAATTCTCAAATCCTCCCAGCGTTGGCGATTTAAATGATCTTCACGGCAAGTATTCCATAAAAAACAAAAAGGAAAAAACATATACTACACAAGAAGATGGTCCCATAGTCCATAGGGAAAAACCCAGCCAACACATTAGATAAACCTCTTCGTATGGTTCTGGGAAAGGAGAAAGAGACTTGTGAGCGACGTCGCTCTCGAACGCCGGTGTCCTGACATTTTATCCTACCCATCAGATTTTCCTACCAGGATTTACTGCGCATGTGCACATCAATATTGCGTCCTTTTTCTCGTGCTAAACAATGATTTTTAATGTATCTGCATTAATGTAAGGGTATGTTTAGGGTTGGGATATTGTAGACTTTAATAAAAACACAATCTAATTGGTAGAAAAAAATATTTATTGTTGGTTTCCTGTAGCTGTATCCCTTCTAGCTACAACCACAAATATAACACATAATTACTGTATTTGCATTACTGTAAGGGTAGGTTTAGGGTTATGGTAGGTGTAGACGTTACTGTAAACCAAACTTTACAGTAACATTTTTCGTTGTTGAATTGTACTACCAACTGTTTTAATGGGAGGTAGCAAAATCTGACAGGGTAGGACAAATCGACAGAACATCGGGATGCTGGCATTCTATTAAGAAAAACAAAACTTCCCACTTCCTGTTTGGATGACGTCACATTGCGTGACGAACACACGTTAACTGAATCTCGCGATACAAGAGATTCACAACTCCTTGTTCAAGCTCTTTTTCTGTCCAGGCTAGACTATTGCAATGCTCTCTTGGCAGGTCTTCCAGCCAGTTCTATCAAACCTTTACAATTAATCCAGAACGCGGCAGCAAGATTAATTTTTAATGAGCCGAAAAGAATACACGTCACACCTCTATTTATCAATTTGCACTGGCTACCAATAGCTGCTCGCATAAAATTCAAGGCATTGATGTTTGCATACAAATCCACCACTGGCTCTGCACCCCTTTACCTAAATTCATTACTTCAGACTTATGTGCCCTCTAGAAGCTTGCGTTCTGCAAGTGAACGTCGCTTGATTGTGCCATCCCAAAGAAGCACAAAGTAATTTTACGGACTTTTAAATTAAATGTTCCCTCCTGGTGGAATGACCTGCCCAACACAATCCGAGCAGCTGAGTCCTTAGCCATCTTCAAGAATCGGCTTAAAACACATCTCTTCCATCTTTATTTGACCCTCTAACTTTAGCACTCAATATTCTAATTCTATTCTTAAAAAAAAAAAAAAATCTAACTACCTTTCTAATCTTTTTGTATTCTATCTATTTTTTTTCATTTATTATACAATTATAAAAAAAACACCTCTAACACTAGCTTGCTCTGTTTTTTTCTATTCTATCTGTTTTCTTTTTATTTATTATATTATTTAAAAGCCCTTGCTACGTATACTGCATTTAGGCTAACTGAGACTTGTTATAGCACTTGTATATCATTGCTCTTTTGTTGTTTTTGATTACTTCCATTGTCTTCATTTGTAAGTCGCTTTGGATAAAAGCGTCTGCTAAATGACTAAATGTAAATGTAAATGTAAGAGTTCGGAGTCAAACAGAGCGATACAAAGGGGAGGAAAAACATACATAGAAAAAAGCAATTTACATTTGATTGACAGCGCCGTCCATATCGGAAGCTGCAACTATAAATAAACTTCCCCTTATGTGGCAGCACTACACACTAAATGAAAGAGAAACACAAGAACTACAACTGACTTCAACCTCAATCTCTGATTGAACAACTCCTAAAACAGCATCACCAGCTTCAGTTATTACCAGACTGACTTTATTTCTGTCAGACGTCTACAGAAGATCTTATTTACACTGTTAAAAATCGCTGTAAAAAAACGGCCAAATTTTGACAGTAACGTTCTGTTTTCCATTAAAACAGTGCATTCTGGGTAATATTTGTCATTTTCGAGAAAGTAGCCTGCTGCTATATATCATGAATTAACAGCGTTCAAAGCCGACACTCTGAGGCTGTGTTTCAAATCACACCCTACGCCCTCATTCACTATTCCCTACATGAGTTTACTAATATAGTCCACCTGACAGAGAGAATGAACACTAATGAGTGAATTCAGACACTGATGAACAGCTGCTGTTAACGAGCAGAATCACTGATGGAAAGAGACACAAGACACACACAAGAACTACAACTGACTTCAGCCACAGCCTTAGATGAAATCAACTTAAGATTTAAACAACCAACAAACAGCTTTACCAGCTTCACTCATTACTAACCAGACTGACTTTATTCCTGTCAGATGTCTACAGAAGATCTTATTGAGAATAAACAACAGTTTAAATGATGCTGTTTTATTGTTTCATTTGACGTTACCATTGTGGAGATGAGTGTTTGCTTTAGTTGTGCTCCTGACCCTTGACTTTTGAACATTAGCTTTTGTTTGATTGCTATAACTGTATTTTTAAGATACAGTTGTTATAGCAAAGCGTTTGTGGTTGGTCAAGTGATGTTGGTTTTTTCCTAATAGCTATGTTCTACAATATGCGTTTGAAGTTTTGATTAATTACATAATCTAATAGTATGGACAATAAATATTTTTTTGATTCGCAGCATGAGACTGAACAGTGGTGTAACAAATAGAAAATAAGGATTTAAAACAGTTTAGGTTTAAAATATTTTTGAACAAGCATGTCACTACCACTTAAAGAGAGACATCAAGAATCAGCATATGAATCTCAACAATGGTGACAATCAAAAGCTTCATGATGCAATGCATGCCGGGTACCACCCATTACTCCCAGCATGCATTGCAGCATGAATAAATTATACTGCTCAATTGTCCACTTGTTTCCTTGGATTCTTACTATGTTTTTATTTTTCCTTTTGTGTTGAGCTTTAGTAGCATGTTTTGTGACGTTCAGAACTGATCTGTTTATATATTTTTTGGATTGTCACCATTGTTGAGATTAATACGCTGACTACTGATGTGTCTGTCTAAATTACAACAAAGCTTTTAATTTTTTTTAAAAGAGTGATGTGTTTTTACAGTCTTAATAACTGATTGCTTGGCAGTGCTTGTTTTTCTGCTTTAGTATCAATGTTCAGTAAGAGAAGAGACACCAGATAAAATCAGTGAATCTGAAGCAAGAGAATGATTGCTCTTATCAATCTAGGAAACAACAATGGCAGAGTATATATAATATATATATATATATATATATTATTATTATTATTTTTTTTTTTTTTTTGCCACAACAAACATGTTTCAGAAACACATTGTTACAGCAGCAAAAGATAAATTAATATTAAAAAGTCAAGGTTCAAGAGCTCAACTAAAGTAAACACTGATCTCAATCATGGTAGTGAAAAAAAAGAACAACATCTAAACCTCTGTAACTCTCAATAAGATCTTCTGTTGATGTTTCACAGGAATAAAGTCAGTCTGAAGCTGGTGATGCTGTTTTAGCAGTTGTTTAATCAGATCTTGAGAGATTTAATGTCTTTTATTTCAGTTGATTTCATCTAAGGCTGTGGTTGAAGTCAGTTGTATTGCTTGTTTCTCTTTCATTCAGTGAGTCTGCTTGTTTATAGCAGGTGTTCGTCACTAATGCTCAATCAGCACTTAATTAATCACAGAATTATATAATTATCTTATTTGATTCAGTGTTGTTTTAGTGTTATTTTGTGTGCACACATTATAAGTGTTCATTTAAAACTGAGGATTTTGGTGTGGGGTTTAAAGGGTTAAAGATATAAGATGACGAAAAAACAGCATGAAATGTAATTTAACAGCAATAAACTGTAATTAATTTACGGCAATGAACTGTAGAAAAACAGTAACATGCTGGCAACCAGAGCTGCCAGTAGATTACCGTTAATTCAAGGGAAAAACAGCAATATACTGTAAAACGTAAGAGTCAGATTTACCAAACAAAACAAGTTAATTTCACTAAAATATTAGTAAATGTTCATAGAAAAAAGGTTATGCAAAGTCATATACTGATAAGGAGAGTAAATACTGAACTCAACTGTATTAATGTGTTTTTGCTCAAGAGAGATCTGTTAGTTTAATGTAGTTTTGCGGTTCACCATTGTGCTGGAGAGTAGAGCCTGTGCTTCAGTCAATGATGAGCCACAAACACTGATGTTCTACTGCTTTATTTAAAGACAGTAACTGTGGAGTTGTTGATTCAGTGACAATCTCTTTACTAAGCATTTTAGTACATAAATGTGTACTATTGCTAGTTAATGACGTTCTAAAGATTTGAGTAAAAGTCGTGTTTTGTTTGATTACCCTTTAAATTTTTGCAATTTTATATTAAGAAGTTTTTCTTTTTAGTGGACTCAAATAAAATAAGTTCACTGCACTAATACCATCTAAACAGTAGTTGCTGTTGTTGTTTTTAACTCGAATGGTTTGAAGCAATCGGTTTCGCAAATGAAACAAGTTACCACATGGTATAATAATGGTAACATACTGTAAAAATGAAGAGCTGTAAATTAACAGTACAATGCTGGCAACCACAGCTGCCAGTAGATTACCGTTATTTTACAGCGCAATTTTTTACAGTGTAGTTACAGAGATAAAGATTTTTTTTTACAACCATGATGGAGATCAGTGTCAAAGGCGGACAATCCAGTGGTCAGAAAGTAAAAGTCCTGTCATATGTTTATTCCACCCATGAACTCAGCAGCTGATTTCAGCAGAGGAAGAACCAAGTCATTCCTTTCAAGTCACAAATGAGTCTCAAGTCAAATCTCATGTCCCCAAAGAGTTAAAGTTAATGAGATGATTAAGTGACTAATTAAATGATGATTGTGCATTAGTGATGATCACCTGCTGTTATTGAGAATTACAGAGGATCAGATGTTGATGTTTTATTGGTTAAAATGATGCCACCATCATGGAGATCAGTGTTTGATTTAGTTGTGCTCTTGACTCGTGCCAGATCTCTCTCTGCACTTTATCATTAATAGGAAAAATAATGGAATATGCTCTGAATGTAAAGTCTTGGAGGATGTCACCCATGTTTTATTTAGATGTAAGAAATTTGATCAACTAAGACAGAAGTGGAAAGACTCCGATGCAGAAAATGACATTCATAATATTTTACAGGAGCAAGGTATGCAGGGACAAAGAAGCAAGTATTTTATTACGTATCTTAATGATACTGGTTTAAGTAGAAGAATTTAGCTGGGTTTAATTATATATGTATTATAAGCTGTTTTTTTTTTTTTTTTTTTTTTTGAGGGGGGTGGGGGGTTTTGCTATTTTTTTTATGATTTAATGTGTCAGCTACCAACGTCCTTTTACACACTCCTGTGTAGTAGTCCAGTAGGTGGCGGTATATATCGTAAAGATATGACCCGCCAATAAGCAGAAAAAGAAGAAGAAGATCTCTCTCTGTGTGTTATGTTTTAGAGAAGAGAATTCAGTATAGTCGCAATGAGCTAGTGCGATTATATTTAAAATAATGCTTTTTTTTCATAAGTTTAGGTTAAGAATAATCATCCCAGTGAAATTACAACATGCATAAAAAGTTTTGCTCTAACATTAACAGAAAATGAATTTTAAATCTGTTGTAACACATACAGAAATTTAAACTCAAGTGCTTTTTAGACACACACAGATATCAAGAACCAGCATATGAATCTCTACAATGGTGACAATCAACAAAATGCTTCATGTTGCAATACATGAAAAACTCCCATAATGCACTGCAATATGAATAATTATTTACCACTCACCACTGTTGAGGATCATATGATAAATGTTCATGGCTAAATGCCTAACCCTAAACACTGTTTTTTTCTTCGTAATAATGAAGTATTAAGGTGGTATTTGCAGAATGATATATCTCTCTTTTTTTAAAGTATAAGAAATAAATTTAAATGAAGATCAAACAGTCATCAAAAGCATAAGTTACCTGCTAGTTGTAGTGATGGGATTTATGGCTCTTTGAGGGGATCCGGATCTTCGCGATCCGTTCCTTTCAAAGAGCCGTTCAAAAGAACGCGGCTCTTTTTAAATATTTAGTCAGTTTTAAGAAGCCAGCTTGGGGGCATCTCAGTTTATCCTGGAAATAATCACTGGGAGGAATGATGAGGTGAGATTTGTAGTCAAATAATAAAACTCAGATATCACACACCAATATCTGAGTTTGAATTATTCTGAAATATTGATTATTACCTCATTTGTCATGTGTGGACTATATTCCATAGGGTTGCACAAATCCCTCTCCTTAGACAGTGACATCACTATTTTGGATTTACCTTTAGTACAAAGTGTGTGTGTGTGTGTGTGTAAAGCTACGTTGACTTATGTTATTCATACAATACCTACTCACAAATAAACATCAAAAACAAAGCCGGCTGCAATGAATTTCTGTGCAAAACAGCTTTTACTACAAACACTTCCACACAAGAACATTGTTATCACACAAGAACATTTTGATAGAAAACAAAAAAATATTTAAAGTAGATAAAATTAGAATAAATAAAATGGAAATGTCTACATACTACATACTATTACTACTGTAAACTTTGGAAATAGGACATCAGCCCCTTCAAGAACAATAACAAAGTGGGCTGCAATGAATGTCTGTGCAAAACAGCTTTTAGTGAAAAATTTTAGTGAAAAGTTTTTTTCCACTGGAGTACTCACGTGAAGGATGCGTGCACAACTAATAACTAATATCATCACGCTATAAAGGGTTGGCCTGCGCTGGGTGCGCCCCTCCCCCTATAACTGTTCTGTCTCGCGGAGGAGCTCATTTGTGTGCATCTGTGTGAAACACGCATAGGAAAAAAGAACGACAGAAAGAACGGCTCCCCTCCAGCCGTGACTCGGCTCCCATCGTTCATGTTTATGAGCCGTTCAAAAGAATCGGTTCGTTCGCGAACGTCACAACTCTAGCTAGTTGAAGATTTAGTTCAGCATTGCATAAATGTTTGTGAAACAATAATGCAAATTTATCAAAACTGTTAAAAGGCTCAAGAGCCCAACAGAAGCAAATACTGACCACAATTATGGTGGCAAAGTTTTCTTTTTTTCTCTTCCAGTTGACTTCATCCAAGGCTGTGCCTGGAGTCAGTTGTAGTTCTTGTGTTTCTCTTTTCTTCAGCGATGTTGATTGTTAACAGCAGGTGTTCATCACTAATGCACAATCATTACTTAATTAGTCACTTAATTATCTCACTAACTTTAACCCTTTGAGGACATGGGATATGACTTGAAGACTTGCTTGTGACTTGAAAGTCCCACCTCTGACAAATACTGTATACATTTTCTGTCCCCATATCTTGAATTTTGTGATCATTCTAAATGTATTTTAATAGACTGAATCATGCAGTAAAACAACTGTAAATGCACACTCGTCTCACACTAATCTATCCTAACAGAATAATATGCTGTAATAGGATTAGTCCAACGAATCGTTCGGTTTGTAATGTGTACTGAACCAAAAGCCTCGTACCGAACAGTTCAATACGAATATGTGTATCGTTACACCCCTAGTTTACATACTATATGTGTGTACTGTGTATATTTATTAAGTATATATAATACACACACATACATATTTAAAAATATATATATATATGTATGTATTTGTATATTCTTCTGTATCATCCGCGCCACAAGGATGCACTGTTTCTACGTGTATTAAGCATTGATTTGAAAGAAAACAGTGCATCCTTGTGGCGCGGATGACTCAGAAGAGAATACACAGCATACAGTGATATGGAGGAGACTGCTGACAAAGGAGTTGTTGAATGAGTCATTATTTTTGTTTTCTTCGCTTACAAAAAGTGTTCCCGTTGCTTCATATAACCCAGATTGCACGTCTGATGGCAGATGGAGTATTCTGACCACGACTTTCATACTTTCCTGGACCTTGACACTGTTATTTACATGGCAGTCTATGGGACAGTCTCAAGACTCCCGGTTTTCATCCAAAATATCTTAAATTGTGTTCTGAAGATGAATGAAACTTTTACGGGTTTGGAACGACATGGGGGTAAGTGATTAATGACAAAATGTTCATGGTGGAGTATCCCTTTATTAACTTACCTTGAACTGTAACACTGAATGTCTTTTCACGGCTGCTGCTGTGGATGTGTACTGTATAGAGTCCAGAGTGTGTGGTGTTGATGTTTGTGATGGTCAGAGATCCAGTCACATGATCCAGCTGCAGTCTGTCTCTGAATCTCTCAGTACACTCAGTATCTGTGCACATCTCACTCTGATCTCCAGTGATTACAGCGATGTGATGGTCATTAAAATACCATCTAATTCTGCCTTGCTGGTTTGTTTTAACAGCAGTGTATAGAGAGACTGAATCTCCCTCCATCACTGACACACTGTCTGTTTCAACACCAGACGCTCCTGAAGAAGAAACAAACAAACCATTAGAAATCATGTCTGGGACAGTGGGACAAGTTTACACAACAGGAATGTGTTTCTACAGATCATAAAGAATGAGAAGAGAGATATAGGTCTGGATTTATAAAGTAAAACTGCAGAAGAACATCACTGATTTATATCATCAAACAAACATTACGTTCTTGCATATTTCATACAGCACGGATGATGTCCTTTATTTTAAGAGGGTTAGCAAATAACCTACACAGCAAAACCCCCAGTGTTAATTTAACACTCTGAGTGTGGACTCATATAAACACTGAAGTAGTGTTAAAAGTAACACTGAAGCGGTGTTAAAGTTAATGAGATAATTAGGTGATTAATTGAGTGATGATTGACCATTATTGAAGACACCTTATGTTAACAAGCACAATCACCAAACGAGAAAAACACAATTTGTGTGTCACCATTATAGTGGTCAGTATTTGCTTTAGTTGGGATCTTGACCCTTGACTTTTTAACATCAAATTTTGTTTGGCTGATGTAACTGAGTTATAACAGACAGATAAGCCAAGAGTGAAAGTCATTAGGTTGTGATGATTATGCTTTAATGTAATCATTATTTGACCTGAATCACTGAACTCATTCAGAGTCTTTTTTCTGAGATATATAGCCTTGATTGAATATAATAACTTTGATGCTGCAGTGAAAGAGTGTGTATTTGCTATACATTTTGTAAGGGTCCCTTGCAAACTGTTCTTATTTCTTTTTAAAAGATTTTTTATTTTAGGCACACACAGACATCAAGAATCAGCGTATGAATCTCAACAACGGTGACAAACAGCATATTCAGATAAACAGATCAACTCTGAACATCACAAAACTAGATTCTAAAAAGTCACATAAAAACAGCAAAAATGATGAGTTTTTATTGGTTATAACATGCTTTTTTGATGGTCACCATTGTTGTGATGCTCACGCTGATTCTTGATGTCTGTGTGTCTAAATAAATAATTCTTTATGTAGAAGTAACTTTTAAAAACATCTGTCTGATCTTGCATTTTTTTCACCTAGTTGATGTAATCAAAGAAAACCCAACTCAGGTATTCAGGTCACTACATGACGATTAATCCAAAATATAATCAATACCACATGATCACATTTCCTCTGGGTTGTCTGTCTGTTATAAATCTAAAGTTAAACACTTAAGTGTCAAGATCCCAACTAAAGCAAACACTGACCACTATAATGGTGACACACAAATTGTGATTTTCTTCTTTGGTGATTGTGCTTGTTAACATCAGGTGTCTTCAATAATGGTCAATCGTCACTCAATCAATCACCTAATTATCTCATTAACTTCAACACTGCTTCAGTGTATATATGAGTCCACACTCAGAGTGTTAAATTAACACTGGGGATTTTGCAGTGTACTGTTATTTATCATTTAATTAAGGCTTAGATGACAAAGTCATTCCTTCCAAGACACAAACTAGTCTCAAGTTAAATCCCAAGTCCTCAAAGAGTTAAAGTTAATGAGATAATTAAGTGACTAATTAAATGATGATTGTGCATTAGTGATGAACACTTGCTGTTATTGAAAATTACAGAGGATCAGATGTTGATGGTTTATTGGTTAAAATGATGCCACCGTCATGGAGATCAGTGTTTGTTTTAGTTGTGCTCTTGACCCTTGACTTGTTGCGCTAGATCTCTCTCTGTAGCTCTGTATGTGGTGTTGTGAAGAAGAGAGATCAGTGATCATACAGTCATAATGAGGTGGTTTGATTATATCCAAAATGCTTTTTTTTTATTTCTGTATGTTTAGGTTTTGAACAATCAATCTTGTGTAACTACAGCATGCAAACAAAGTACTGCGCTAATATTTACAGGTCAGGGAATTAATTTTAATCAATTTAGTGTAACATACAGAAATTTGAACTCCAGTTTTTTTTAGACACACAGATATCAAGAACCAGCTTATGAATCTCTACAATGGTGACAATCAACAAAACCATTTTTTTTTTCCTTAATAATGAACCATTTTGGTGGCATTTGCTTAATGAGGTTTTTCTTTTCTTTAATAATCATGTCGTTAACGAATCAAAGAGCTTTAAATCAAGAACATATATTTATCAAAAGCTTAAGTTAATTTGCTACTTCAAGGTTTGTTTCAGCATTATACAAATGTTTGCTGTGAAACAACACTGCAATTACTTAGAAGCAATTTTTTTTTTTAATTGTTTAAAGGCTCAAGACCACAACTGAAGCAAACACTGACCACTATTATGGTGGCAACATTTCTTTTTTCTTCTTCCAGTTGACTTCATCCAAGGCTGTGCCTGGAGTCAGATGTAGTTCTTGTGTTTCTCTTTTCTTCAGTGATGTTGATTGTTAACAGCAGGTGTTCATCACTAATGCTCAATCATCATTTAATTAGTCACTTAGTTATCTCATCAACTTTTAACTCTTTGAGGACTTGGGATTTAACTTGAGACTTGTTTGTGACTTGAAAGGAATGACTTGGTTCCTCCTCTGGTGAAATCAGCTGCTGAGTTCATGGGTGGAGCAAAAATATGGCAGGACTTTTACTCTTTGGCCCCTGGACTACCCACCTCTGATGATATGAAATAATCAAATTTACAAAAAATATTTAATTCATAATTCATTCTTCTATCTGAAGACCTGATCCTCCCACTGTGGATAATCAACCCAATTCATTTATAAAATGTAGTGGGTTGTTCATCTGTTAGCCTAAAGATCAGTTTAATTGAGAAGCACCTGGCTGCAGCCTGCAGATCGAGGCGGGGCTGCATCTGGGGCGGGATTGGTTCGATCGTAGACATACATGAGGAAATGTGTGCGTGGTTGGTGTAGGACGGAGTATGTTTAAAAAGCTAGATGTGCAGTTTTACAAAGCCTTTATTATAATGCACAGAAGAAAAACAATAACATTAGCCTGTAACTTGCTATGTGCCTGAAATGATTGCTTTGTTAAATTAAGCGGATATTTAGGCTAACAGATGAACAACCAACATTTAATAAATTATTTGGGTTGATTATCCACAGTGGGAGGATCAGGTCTTCAGATAGAAGAATGAATTTTGAAATAAAATTTTTTTTGAAAATTTTATTATTTCATATCATCAGAGTATAAGAAAGGAAATTAAAAGGATGTATCAGTATTGTTTTAATTTATATAGCATGACAAGACAATTATTTTAAATTTTTATGAAACTTTAATTTTCTTTACTACGTTGCAAAGCATAGACTTTTCATCCCCTTTATTTCAGGAAAATATGCTGCTCCTCATTATTTTAAAGTGAAGAATTCGAGAAACTTTTACCGGCCAGTGATGATTCTGAAAGGACATACATGTAATCTGTTGCTATAGTAGTATTTTAGTGCAGTTGTCTCACAGCCACTGCGGTCAAATATTGAGATAAACTTTATAAAGTATAATCTATTTATATTAAATTAATATATTAAATTGGTATCTTCTTCGGTTATTGAGTAGATAATTTTCAATCAGCTGGAATGATTTGGGACATTCTATGCTTAATGTGGCTTAATGCATTAAAAACTGTGTTTTTAAAAAAGACCAAACTCAGTAAACACATTATTAATAAAGCATTCTATTCACTGACAGGCAGATGAGTCCAGAATAAGAACACAGGTGTTAAGCGTTTTCCTTTTATAGAAAAACCATTAGCCTAAAAGGAAAAAGACTTAACGTGGTGTAATGCATTAAAACGTGTTTTAAAAAGACCAAACTCAGTAAACATGTTTAATAAAGCTTTCTTTTTACAGACAAGCAGGTTATGGGAGGAAAATGCTTAACTCGTAATTAAATTATAATTATTATGGGCTCATATGTGCTTGTCTTTGAATTGAATGCTTTATTAATCATTTGTTTTCTGAGTTTGGTCTTCTTAAAACACCGTTTTAATGCATTAAGCCACGTACTTTCACGTTAAGTGTTTTAGAATGTCCCAATGATTCATTTGTGAATTCGACTGGTCCAGAAGATTAAACTTGCAGCAGCTAACATCTCGTGATTCAATAAATCAGACATAGTGAGTCAAGTTAACAATAAACAACTGTGCATTATAATGAAGGCTTTGTAAAACTGTACAGCGTTTTTAGCTTTTTAAACAACATACTGGGGAGCATCTCACTGCAGCCTGCGGTGGACATCCAACCCGGCCCACATCCAAGTGTGACGTCACAGACCACGCCCATGTCTAAATACGTCACGTTCTCATTCCTTTTGAAACTGGAAGAAGCATCGATAAGAAGATAATTTGTATTGTTTGCCAACCGCTAAAAAAGAAGCTGTTGTTTGCCGTGTCGGTAAGTAAAAAAAACAATCTTTGGTCTTTACCAACCCTTAAAACGTTGACAGCTTTAAGAATGTGTGCGTCGTTTGTGTGCATGTGCATAAACAACAGTAAGTATTTTTAATTTCAACTTCACAGGCACGTTATTGCTTAGCTAGCAAGAAATATACTTATATATATGTGTGTGTGTGTGTGTGTGTGTGTGTGTGTGTGTGTGTGTGTGTGTGTGTGTGTGTGTTTGGGGGTGGGGGGTGAGATGAGTGTTTTTATGTTTGGGGGGGGGGTCTATCTATCCACACATGTATGTATATATGTATGTATGTATGTATTTGTGGCATGCATGCGTACACATACACACACACAAATACATACATATATACATACATACATGTGTAGATAGATAGAGAGACAGATAGATAGATAGATAGAAGGCAAAAGTCTTATAACATAAAATCAATTATGAATCAATGTGCAATATATTTTTTTTATACCCTTCCCCCCACACATAACACTCATCTCACCCACTCAGACACACACACTTCATCCCTCTCACACATATGTACTTACCTGCCCCCCTCCCCACCACCACCACCACAACCACACACACACAAAACAATCACATACATATGACATTAATGATATACTCTGATCACAGTACCCATGCACAGTAACTTGGTTGGGCAACCGCATAATTTCACAATGTCTTGCAGGATAACTCTGTGTATGTCACAAATTATCTTTGTATTCTTCTATATTAACGAAAAGATCACATAATGTTTGTTTGTCATGTTTTACAGCATTCTACACATTTTCAGTCCAAGCCTGATGCAGGGCAGTTCTCCCGGGTTAAGGGGTCCCTGCTGCAGTTTCACCAGTAAAGAAAATTACTTGTTACAATTCACTTGAAGGACCACATAAGGCATGCAGTGGTGCATGGAGGTATGGTGAGAGCATTTCTTTAGATATTGATTGATTTTTGTGGTTTAAAATCATAAATATGTTTATGTAGAATGATGAGGTAAATAATTTTTAGTGGACACATATACCCCCAACATGTATGTATTCTCTATTTTTAACAGGAGCACCAATAGCACATAAAGTGGAAGTTTGTAAGGGACATTGGTCCAGCGTGGTACAGAGTCATCGTGGGTTATTCTGTGGGGAGGTGACAAGGCCTGCCTTTCTCCAGATGGACAGTAAAAATCAACAGATTGCCATCAAAGACTACCTGGAGGGAGAATCGGAGGATATATTGAAGCAAGGAATCTCTCTGTGTAGTCTATGTATGTATGTGTGTGTATTGCATGTCAAGAACTGTTTATCTGATCATTCAGCTGCTCAGACTTTATAATATTTGGAGCATACCTTTTGTTAAACACAACCAGTCAAAAGTTTTTGAACAGTGTGATTTTTTTATGTTTTTAAAGAAATATCTTCTGCTCATCAAGCCTGCATTTATTTAATCGGAAGTACAGCAAAAACAGTCCAATTTTAAAATATTTGTATAATATTTTTGCTATTTAAAATAACAATTTTCTATATTTCTATTAAAATTAAATTTATTCCTGTGATATCAAAGGTGACTTACTCCAGTCACATGATCCTTCAGAAATCATTCTAATATGCTGATTTGATGCTCAAAAAAAAAAAACGCCTTTTTAAAACGTATATTATTATTATGTTAGTACACTGAAGACTGGAGTAATGATGAAGAAAATTCAGCTTTGATCACAGGAATAAACTGCATTTTAAAATACATTCAAATAGAAAGCAGTTCTTTTAAATTGTAAAAATATTTCACATTACTGTTTTTGCTGTGTTTTGGATCAAATAAATGCTGGCTTGGTGAGCAGAAGAGACGTTAAAAAATAATAAAAATCTTACTGTTCAAAAACTTTTGACTGGTGGTGTATATTATTTTTTTGTAAAATTGTACATGTAATTATTTTTGTAAAATAATAAATATAAAAATACCCAATGAAAACAATGGATGCCTTTTTCATTCATCTTTAAGTATGTGGAGAACCTGGACATGTTTCATATCAAGTTGTGATGAACAAGGCCTGAAGGTCAATGTCATGTTACTTATATAATCTATCAATGCAATCTTTATTCAGCCTACACTGTAAAACCTGACAAGTCACAGTAACTCAAACCGTTTGAGTAAACAGATTGCCTTTACTTAAACCATGTAAGTTTTAAAACTTTGCAATTATGTAATCAAGTGATTAATTAAGTGCTGATTGAGCTTTAGTGATGAACAGCTGCTGTTAACAAACAGCATCACCAGCTCCACTTATTAATAACCAGACTGACTTTATTTCTGTCAGACGTCTACAGAAGATCTGATTGAGAATTAACTAAGGTTTAGATGTTGATTTATTGTTTCATTTGAAGTAACCATGTTAGAGATCAGTGTTTGCTTTAGTTGGGCTCTTGACCCTTGATTTCTGTCTTAGTTTATTTTTTTTGGACGTTGTAACCATGTGTTTTTGAAACATGTTTGTTATAACTCAAAAAGCCCAGAGAAAATATGATCAGGTATTGGTTGTTATACAGCATACTGGTGATGATAATCATCAATTATGGAGCTGTTCAGAGTTCAAAATCTTACTAAATAAGTGTTCTATAGTTAGTTCAGTTGATTACAATGAAAGCCATTCAAATAGTCAGTGGTTCTTTCATAATCAGTTAATATAAAGGCTTTTCCAAACAGTTTGGTCTTCTATGGTATCAATTAGTCACACACAGACATCAATAATCAGAATATGAACCTCAACAATGGTTACGAAAAAAAAAAACATGCTGCAATGCATGCTGGGTACTATTGTAGTACAAAACTTTCATCATGGCTCCCAGCATGCTCTTCTGCATTTTTTTTTTTTTTTTATGGTCACCATTGCTGAGGTTCATATGCTGATTATTGATGTCTGTGTGTGACTAAGTGACACCACAGAAAACCAAACTGTTTAGTAAGTTATTTATATTAACTGATTATCACAAAACAACTTGCTCATAGAATCACTTTTACTGTAATCAGTCCAACTAATTACACAACAGCTGTATCATCAGAGATTAGACTCCAAACAGTTCAATAATCAATGATTATCTTCACCAATATACAGTATAACAACCAACATCTAGGTACAGGTTAGATAAAAAAAAATGCTAACCTGAATGCACTGTAAGTTGCTTTGGATAAAATCAGCTTCTAAGAGTGTGAGTGTGTGAATAACACCTGATGATATTTTCTCTGAGGCTCTTTTTTGAGTTACAACACATGGTTACCTCAAGACCACAACTGAAGCAAACACTGACCACTATTATGGTGGCAACATTTCTTTTTTCTTCTTCCAGTTGACTTCATCCAAGGCTGTGCCTGGAGTCAGATGTAGTTCTTGTGTTTCTCTTTTCTTCAGTGATGTTGATTGTTAACAGCAGGTGTTCATCACTAATGCTCAATCATCATTTAAATTAGTCACTTAGTTATCTCATCAACTTTAACTTTTTGAGGACTTGGGATTTAACTTGAGACTTGTTTGTGACTTGAAAGGAATGACTTGGTTCCTCCTCTGGTGAAATCAGCTGCTGAGTTCATGGGTGGAGCAAAAATATGGCAGGACTTTTACTCTTCTTTGGCCCCTGGACTACCCACCTCTGATGATATGAAATAATCAAATTTACAAAAAATATTTAATTCATAATTCATTCTTCTATCTGAAGACCTGATCCTCCCACTGTGGATAATCAACCCAATTCATTTATAAAATGTAGTGGGTTGTTCATCTGTTAGCCTAAAGATCAGTTTAATTGAGAAGCACCTGGCTGCAGCCTGCAGATCGAGGCGGGGCTGCATCTGGGGCGGGATTGGTTCGATCGTAGACATACATGAGGAAATGTGTGCGTGGTTGGTGTAGGACGGAGTATGTTTAAAAAGCTAGATGTGCAGTTTTACAAAGCCTTTATTATAATGCACAGAAGAAAAACAATAACATTAGCCTGTAACTTGCTATGTGCCTGAAATGATTGATTTGTTAAATTAAGCGGATATTTAGGCTACACAGATGAACAACCAACATTTAATAAATTATTTGGGTTGATTATCCACAGTGGGAGGATCAGGTCTTCAGATAGAAGAATGAATTTTGAAATAAAATTTTTTTTGAAAATTTGATTATTTCATATCATCAGAGTATGAGAAAGGAAATTAAAAGGATGTATCAGTATTGTTTTAATTTATATAGCATGACAAGACAATTATTTTAAATTTTTATGAAACTTTAATTTTGCTTTACTACGTTGCAAAGCATAGACTTTTCATCCCCTTTATTTCAGGAAAATATGCTGCTCCTCATTATTTAAAGTGAAGAATTCGAGAAAACTTTTACCGGCCAGTGATGATTCTGAAAGGACATACATGTAATCTGTTGCTATAGTAGTATTTTAGTGCAGTTGTCTCACAGCCACTGCGGTCAAATATTGAGATAAAACTTTATAAAGTATAATCTATTTATATTAAATTAATATATTAAATTGGTATCTTCTTCGGTTATTGAGTAGATAATTTTCAATCAGCTGGAATGATTTGGGACATTCTATGCTTAATGTGGCTTAATGCATTAAAACTGTGTTTTTAAAAGACCAAACTCAGTAAACACATTATTAATAAAGCATTCTATTCACTGACAGGCAGATGAGTCCAGAATAAGAACACAGGTGTTAAGCGTTTTCCTTTTATAGAAAACCATTAGCCTAAAAGGAAAAGACTTAACGTGGTGTAATGCATTAAAACGTGTTTTAAAAAGACCAAACTCAGTAAACATGTTTAATAAAGCTTTCTTTTTACAGACAAGCAGGTTATGGGAGGAAAATGCTTAACTCGTAATTAAATTATAATTATTATGGGCTCATATGTGCTTGTCTTTGAATTGAATGCTTTATTAATCATTTGTTTTCTGAGTTTGGTCTTCTTAAAACACCGTTTTTATGCATTAAGCCACGTACTTTCACGTTAAGTGTTTTAGAATGACCCCAATGATTCATTTGTGAATTCGACTGGTCCAGAAGATTAAACTTGCAGCAGCTAACATCTCGTGATTCAGTAAATCAGACATAGTGAGTCAAGTTAACAATAACAACTTCTGCATTATAATGAAGGCTTTGTAAAACTGTACAGCGTTTTTAGCTTTTTAAAACAACATACTGGGGAGCATCTCACTGCAGCCTGCGTGGACATCCAAACCCGGCCCACATCCAAGTGTGACGTCACAGACCACGGCCATGTCTAAATACGTCACGTTCTCATTCCTTTTGAAACTGGAAGAAGCATCGATTAGAAGATAATTTGTATTGTTTGCCAACCGCTAAAAAAGAAGCTGTTGTTTGCCGTGTCGGTAAGTAAAAAAAACAATCTTTGGTCTTTACCAACCCTTAAAACGTTGACAGCTTTAAGAATGTGTGCGTCGTTTGTGTGCATGTGCATAAACAACAGTAAGTATTTTTAATTTCAACTTCACAGGCACGTTATTGCTTAGCTAGCAAGAAATATACTTATATTATGTGTGTGTGTGTGTGTGTGTGTGTGTGTGTGTGTGTGTGTGTGTGTGAGTGTGTGTGTTTGGGGTGGTGGGGGGGTGAGATGAGTGTTTTTATGTTAGGGGGGGGGGTCTATGTATCCACACATGTATGTATATATGTATGTATGTATTTGTGGCATGCATGCGTACACATACACACACACAAATACATACATATATACATACATACATGTGTAGATAGATAGAGAGACAGATAGATAGATAGATAGAAGGCAAAAGTCTTATAACATAAAATCAATTATGAATCAATGTGCAATATTTTTTTATACCCTTCCCCCCACACATAACACTCATCTCACCCACTCAGACACACACACTTCATCCCTCTCACACATATGTACTTACCTGCCCCCCTGCCCACAACCACCACCACAAACCACACACACACAAACACTCACATACATATGACCTCTTTAATGATATACTCTGATCACAGTACCCATGAACAGTAACTTGGTTGGGCAACCGCATAATTTCACAATGTCTTGCAGGATAACTCTGTGTATGTCACAAATTATCTTTGTATTCTTCTATATTAACGAAAAGATCACATATGTTTGTTTGTCATGTTTTACAGCATTCTACACATGTTCAGTCCAAGCCTGATGCAGGGCAGTTGTCCCCGGGTTAAGGGGTCCCTGCTGCAGTTTCACCAGTAAAGAAAATTACTTGTTACAATTCACTTGAAGGACCACATAAGCCATGCAGTGGTGCATGGAGGTATGGTGAGAGCATTTTCTTTAGATATTGATTGATTTTTGTGGTTTAAAATCAATAATATGTTTATGTAGAATGATGAGGTAAATAATTTTTAGTGGACACCATATACCCCCAACACGTATGTATTCTCTATTTTTAACAGGAGCACCAATAGCACATAAAGTGGAAGTTTGTAAGGGACATTGGTCCAGCGTGGTACAGAGTCATCGTGGGGAGTCGTTATTCTGTGGGGAGGTGACAAGGCCTGCCTTTCTCCAGATGGACAGTAAAAATCAACAGATTGCCATCAAAGACTACCTGGAGGGAGAATCGGAGGATATATTGAAGCAAGGAATCTCTCTGTGTAGTCTATGTATGTATGTGTGTGTATTGCATGTCAAGAACTGTTTATCTGATCATTCAGCTGCTCAGACTTTATAATATTTGGAGCATACCTGTTGTTAAACACAACCAGTCAACAAGTTTTTGAACAGTGAGATTTTTTTATGTTTTTAAAGAAATATCTTCTGCTCATCAAGCCTGCATTTATTTAATCTGAAGTATAGCAAAAACAGTCCAATTTTAAAATATTTGTATAATATTTTTGCTATTTAAAATAACAATTTTCTATATTTCTATTAAAATTAAATTTATTCCTGTGATATCAAAGGTGACTTACTCCAGTCACATGATCCTTCAGAAATCATTCTAATATGCTGATTTGATGCTCAAAAAACGTTTTTTTATATTATTATTATGTTAGTACACTGAAGACTGGAGTAATGATGAAGAAAATTCAGCTTTGATCACAGGAATAAACTGCATTTTAAAATACATTCAAATAGAAAGCAGTTCTTTTAAATTGTAAAAATATTTCACATGACTGTTTTTGCTGTGTTTTGGATCAAATAAATGCTGGCTTGGTGAGCAGAAGAGACGTTAAAAAATAATAAAAATCTTACTGTTCAAAAACTTTTGACTGGTGGTGTATATTATTTATTTTTTTGTAAAATTGTACATGTAATTATTTTTGTAAAATAATAAATATAAAAATACCCAATGAAACAATGGATGCCTTTTTCATTCATCTTTAAGTATGTGGAGAACCTGGACATGTTTCATATCAAGTTGTGATGAACAAGGCCTGAAGGTCAATGTCATGTTACTTATATAATCTATCAATGCAATCTTTATTCAGCCTACACTGTAAAACCTGACAAGTCACAGTAACTCAAACCGTTTGAGTAAACAGATTGCCTTTACTTAAACCATGTAAGTTTTAAAACTTTGCAATTATGTAATCAAGTGATTAATTAAGTGCTGATTGAGCTTTAGTGATGAACAGCTGCTGTTAACAAACAGCATCACCAGCTCCACTTATTAATAACCAGACTGACTTTATTTCTGTCAGACGTCTACAGAAGATCTGATTGAGAATTAACTAAGGTTTAGATGTTGATTTTATTGTTTCATTTGAAGTAACCATGTTAGAGATCAGTGTTTGCTTTAGTTGGGCTCTTGACCCTTGATTTCTGTCTTAGTTTATTTTTTTTTTGGAAGTTGTAACCATGTGTTTTTGAAACATGTTTGTTATAAATTCAAAAAGCCCAGAGAAAATATGATCAGGTATTGGTTGTTATACAGCATACTGGTGATGATAATAATCAATTATGGAGCTGTTCAGAGTTCAAAATCTTACTAAATAAGTGTTCTATAGTTAGTTCAGTTTGATTACAATGAAAGCCATTCAAATAGTCAGTGGTTCTTTCATAATCAGTTAATATAAAGGCTTTTCCAAACAGTTTGGTCTTCTATGGTATCAATTAGTCACACACACACAGACATCAATAATCAGAATATGAACCTCAACAATGGTTACGAAAAAAAAAAAACATGCTGCAATGCATGCTGGGTACTATTGTGGTACAAAACTCATCATGTCTCCCAGCATGCTCTGCTGCATTGTTTTTTTTTTTTTTTTTTATGGTCACCATTGTTGAGGTTCATATGCTGATTATTGATGTCTGTGTGTGACTAAGTGACACCACAGAAAACCAAACTGTTTAGTAAGTTATTTATATTAACTGATTATCACAAAACAACTTGCTCATAGAATCACTTTTACTGTAATCAGTCCAACTAATTACACAACAGCTGTATCATCAGAGATTAGACTCCAAACAGTTCAATAATCATCATCACCAATATACAGTATAACAACCAACATCTAGGTACAGGTTAGATAAAAAAAAATGCTAACCTGAATGCACTGTAAGTTGCTTTGGATAAAATCAGCTTCTAAGAGTGTGAGTGTGTGAATAACACCTGATGATATTTTCTCTGGGCTTTTGAGTTACAACACATGGTTACAACAGCCAAAGAAAAAGCTAAGACAGAAATCAAGGGTCAAGAGCCCAACTAAAGCAAACACTGATCTCTAACATGGTTACTTCAAATGAAAACATAAATCAACATCTAAACCTTAGTTAATTCTCAATCAGATCTTCTGTAGACGTCTGACAGAAATAAAGTCAGTCTGGTTATTAATAAGTGGAGCTGGTGATGCTGTTTGTTTAACAGCAGCTGTTCATCACTAAAGCTCAATCAGCACTTAATTAATCACTTGATTACATAATTGCAAAATTTTAAAACTTACATGGTTTAAGGCAATCTGTTTACTCAAACGGTTTGAGTTACTGTGACTTGTCAGGTTTTACAGTGCATGTAAAACCCGACAAGTAACATAACTCAAACCTTTTGTGTAAACAAATATCCTTAAAAACATGACAAGTTGGGTTTACTCAAACCGTTTGAGGAAACCGATTGCCTTAAACCATTTAAGTTTTAAAACTTAACAGTTATGAGTACTCTGAACTTAATTCAGTTGAGTTCACTGAAAGAAGATATACATTGCAATTAAGTAATTAAGTGATTAATTGAGTGATAATTGAGCATTAGTGATGAACAGCTGCTGTTAACAAACAGAATCACTGAAGATAAGAGAAACACAAGAACTACAACTGACTTCAGACACAGCCTTAGATAAAATAAACTGAAATAAAATACATTAAATCTCTCAAGATCTGATTAAACAACCCCACAAACAGCATCACCAGCTCCACTTATTAATAACCAGATTGATATTTCTGTCAGACGTCTACAGA
Organism: Cyprinus carpio; assembly: GCF_018340385.1. Taxonomy (NCBI): domain Eukaryota; kingdom Metazoa; phylum Chordata; class Actinopteri; order Cypriniformes; family Cyprinidae; genus Cyprinus; species Cyprinus carpio. The sequence continues at coordinate 1,143,122 of NW_024872754.1, forward strand.
AGATCTTATTGAGAATTAACTAAGGTTTAGATGTTGATTTATGTTTTCATTTAAAGTAACCATGTTAGCGATCAGTGTTTGCTTTAGTTGGACTCTTGAGCCTTGATTTCTGTCTTAGTTTTTTCTCTGGCTGTTATAACCATTTGTTGTAACTCAAAAGCCCAGAGAAAATATCATCAGGTGTTATACACACACTCACACTCTTAGAAGCTGCTTTTATCCAAAGCAACTTACAGTGCTTTCAGGTTAGCATTTTTTTTTTTTTTATCTAACCTGTACCTAGCTGTTGGTTGTTATACTGTATATTGGTGATGATAATCATTGACTATTGAACTGTTTGGAATCTAATCTCTGATGAAATCGATGTTGTGTAATTAATTGGATTGATTACAGTAAAAGTGATTCTAAAAGCCAGTAGTTCTGTGATAATCAGTTAATATAAAGAACTTTCCAAACAGTTTGTTTTTCTGTGGTGTCACTTAGTCACACACAGACATCAATAATCAGCATATGAACCTCAACAATGGTGACCATAAAAAAAAAAAAAAAAAAAAAACAATGCAGCAGAGCATGCTGGGGGCCATGGATGAGTTTTGTACTACAATAGTACCCAGCATGCATTGCAGCATGTTTTTTTTTTTTTTTTTTTTTTTCGTAACCATTGTTGAGGTTCATATTCTGATTATTGATGTCTGTGTGTGACTAATTGACACCATAGAAGACCAAACTGTTTGGAAAGTTCTTTATATTAACTGATTATCACAGAACTGCTGACTTTTTGAATGGCTTTCATTGTAACCAACTGAGCTAACTATAGAACACCTATTTAGCAAGATTTTGAACTCTGAACAGCTCCACAATTGATGATTATCGTCACCAATATGCTGTATAACAACCAATACCTGATCATATTTTCTCTGGGTTTTTTGAGTTATAACAAACATATTTCAAAAACACATGGTTACAACATCCAAAAAAAAAATAATCTAAGACAGAAGTCAAGGGTCAAGAGCACAACTAAAGCAAACACTGATCTCTAACATGGTTACTTCAAATGAAACAATAAATCAGCATCTAAACCTTAGTTAATTCTCAATAAGATCTTCTGTAGACGTCTGACAGAAATAAAGTCAGTCTGGTCAGTCTGGCTCCAGCTCCACTTATTAGTAACCAGACTGACTTTATTTCTGTCAGACGTCTACAGAAGATCTTATTGAGAATTAACTAAGGTTTAGATGTTGATTTATTGTTTCATTTGAAGTAACCATGTTAGAGATCAGTGTTTGCTTTAGTTGTGCTCTTGACCCTTGACTTCTGTCTTAGATTTTTTTTTTTTTTTGGACGTTGTAACCATGTGTTTTTGAATCATGTTTGTTATAACTCAAAAAACCCAGAGAAAATATGGTCAGGTATTGGTTGTTATACAGCATATTGGTGATGATAATCATCAATTTTGGAGCTGTTCAGAGTTCAAAATCTTACTAAATAGGTGTTCTATAGTTAGTTCAGTTGATTACAATGAAAGTCATTCAAAGAGTCTGTGGTTCTTTCATAATCAATTAATATAAAGGACTTTCCAAACAGTTTGGTCTTCTATGGTGTCAATTAGTCACACACAGACATCAATAATCAGAATATGAACCTCAACAATGGTTACGAAAAAAAAAAAAAAAACATGCTGCAATGCATGCTGGGTACTATTGTAGTACAAAACCCATCCATGGCTCCCAGCATGTTCTGCTGCATTGTTTTTTTTTTTATGGTCACCATTGTTGAGGTTCATATGCTGATTATTGATGTCTGTGTGTGACTAAGTGACACCATAGAAAACCAAACTGTTTGGAAAGTTCTTTATATTAACTGATTATCACAAAACTACTGGCTTTTAGAGTCACTTTTACTGTAATCAATCCAACTAATTACACAACACCTATTTCATCAGAAATTAGACTCACCAATAATCATCACCAATATACAGTATAACAACCAACATCTAGGTACAGGTTACATAAAAAAAAAATGCTAACCTGAATGCACTGTAAGTTGCTTTGGATAAAAGCAGCTTCTAAGAGTGTGAGTGTGTGTATAACACCTGATGACATTTTCTCTGGGCTATTGAGTTACAACAAATGGTTACAACAGCCAAAGAAAAAACTAAGACAGAAATCAAGGGTCAAGAGGCCAACTAAAGCAAACACTGATCTCTAACATGGTTACTTCAAATGAAAACATAAATCAACATCTAAACCTTAGTTAATTCTCAATAAGATCTTCTGTAGACGTCTGACAGAAATAAAGTCAGTCTGGTTATTAATAAGTGGAGCTGGTGATGATGTTTGTGGGGTTGTTTAATCAGATCTTGAGAGATTTAATGTATTTTATTTCAGTTTATTTGATCTAAGGCTGTGTCTGAAGTCAGTTGTAGTTCCTTTCTCTTTCTCTCTGTAGTTCCTTTTTCTTCAGTAATTCTGTTTGTTAACAGCAGCTGTTCATCACTAATGCTCAATTATCACTCAATTAATCACTTAATTATTTAATTGCAATGTATTTCTTCTTTCAGTGAACTCAACTGAATTAAGTTCAGAGTACTCCCAACTATTAGTTTTAAAACTTAAATGGTTTAAGGCAATCGGTTTCCTCAAACGGTTTGAGTTAACATGACTTGTCAGGTTTTAGTGAGGCTGTGTCTGAAGTCAGTTGTAGTTCCTTTCTCTCTTTTCTTCAGTAATTCTGTTTGTTAACAGCAGGTGTTCATCACTAATGCTCAATTATCACTCAATTAATCACTTAATTACTTAATTTCAATGTATATATTCTTTCAGTGAACTCAACTGAATTAAGTTCAGAGTACTCATAACTGTTAAGTTTTAAAACTTAAATGGTTTAAGGCAATCGGTTTCCTCAAACGCTTTGAGTAAACCCAACTTGTCATGTTTTTAAGGATATTTGTTTACACAAAAGGTTTGAGTTACGTTACTTGTCAGGTTTTACAGTGTGTTAGTTTTAAAACTTAAATGGTTTAAGGCAATCGGTTTCCTCAAACGATTTGAGTAAACCTAACTTGTCAGGTTTTTAAGGATATCTGTTTACTCAAACGGTTTGAGTTACGTTACTTGTCGGGTTTTACAGTGTGCAGTGTAAGTATGCACTGTAAAACCCGACAAGTAACTTAACTCAAACCGTTTGAGTAAACAGATATCCTTAAAAACCTGACAAGTTAGGTTTACTCAAACCGTTTGAGGAAACCGATTGCCTTAAACCTTTTAAGTTTTAAAACTAACATCACTGTAAAACCCGACAAGTAACGTAACTCAAACCTTTTGTGTAAACAAATATCCTTAAAAACATGACAAGTTGGGTTTACTCAAACCGTTTGAGGAAACTGATTGCCTTAAACCATTTAAGTTTTAAAACTAATAGTTGTGAGTACTCTGAACTTAATTCAGTCGAGTTCACTGAAAGAAGATATACATTGCAATTAAGTAATTAAGTGATTAATTGAGTGATAATTGAGCATTAGTGATGAACACCTGCTGTTAACAAACACAATTACTGAAGAAAAGAGAGAAAGGAACTACAACTGACTTCAGACACAGCCTCACTAAAACCTGACAAGTTATGTTAACTCAAACCGTTTGAGGAAACCGATTGCCTTAAACCATTTAATTTTTAAAACTAATAGTTGTGAGTACTCTGAACTTAATTCAGTTGAGTTCACTGAAAGAAGATATACATTGCAATTAAATAATTAAGTGATTAATTGAGTGATAATTGTGAATTAGTGATGAACAGCTGCTGTTAACAAACAGAATCACTGAAGAAAAGAGAAACACAAGAACTACAACTGACTTCAGACACAGTCTTAGATAAAATAAACTGAAATAAAATACATTAAATCTCTCAAGATCTGATTAAAAAACCCCACAAACAGCATCACCAGCTCCACTTATTAATAACCAGACTGACTTTATTTCTGTCAGACGTCTACAGAATATCTGATTGAGAATTAACTAAGGTTTAGATGTTGATTTATGTTTTCATTTAAAGTAACCATGTTAGAGATCAGTGTTTGCTTTAGTTGGGCTCTTGACCCTTGACTTCTGTCTTAGATTTTTTTTTTTGCCTGTTGTAACCGTTTGTTGTAACTCAAAAGCCCAGAGAAAATATCATCAGATGTTATACTCACACTCACACTCTTAGAAGCTGCTTTTATCCAAAGCAATTTACAGTGCATTCAGGTTAGCATTTTTTTTTTATCTAACCTGTACCTAGATGTTGGTTGTTATACTGTATATTGGTGATAATTACTGATTATTGAACTGTTTGGAATCTAGTCTCTGATGAAATAGTTGTGTAATTAGTTGGATTGTTTACAGTAAAAGTGATTCTAAAAACCAACGGTTTTGTGATAAGAAGTTAATATAAAGAATTTTCCAAACAGTTTGGTTGTCTGTGGTGTCACTTAGTCACACACAGACATCAATAATCAGCATATATTGGTGATGAACCTCAACAATGGTGACCATAAATTTTTTTTTTTAAAAAAACAATGCAGCAGAGCATGCTGGGAGCCATGGATGAGTTTTGTACTACCATAGTACCCAGCATGCATTGCAGCATGTTTTTTTTTTTTTTTTTTCGTAACCATTGTTGAGGTTCATATTCTGATTATTGATGTCTGTGTGTGACTAATTGACACCATAGAAGACCAAACTGTTTGGAAAGGCCTTTATATTAACTGATTATGAAAGAACCACTGACTTTTTGAATGGCTTTCATTGTAATCAACTGAAGTAATTATAGAACACCTATTTAGTAAGATTTTGAACAGCTCCATATTTGATGATTATCATCACCAATATGCTGTATAACAACCAATACATGATCATATTTTCTATGGATTTTTTGAGTTATAACAAACATGTTTCAAAAACACATGGTTACAACGTCCAAAAAAATAATAATCTAAGACAGAAATCAAGGGTCAAGAGCCCAACTAAAGCAAACACTGATCTCTAACATGGTTACTTCAAATGAAACAATAAATCAACATCTAAACATTAGTTAATTCTCAATCAGATCTTCTGTAGACGTCTGACAGAAATAAAGTCAGTCTGGTTATTAATAAGTGGAGCTGGTGATGCTGTTTGTTAACAGCAGCTGTTCATCACTAAAGCTCAATCAGCACTTAATTAATCACTTGATTACATAATTGCAAAGTTTTAAAACTTACATGGTTTAAGTAAGGGCAATCTGTTCACTCAAACGGTTTGAGTTACTGTGACTTGTCAGGTTTTACAGTGTGTGTAGCCTATCACTGTAAAACCCGACAAGTAACTCAAACCGTTTGAGTAAACAGATATCCTTAAAAACCTGACAAGTTGGGTATACTCAAACAGTTTGAGTAAACCGATTGCCTTAAACCATTTAAGTTTTAAAACTAATAGTTGTGAGTACTCTGAACTTAATTCAGTTGAGTTCACTGAAAGAAGATATACATTGCAATTAAGTAATTGAGTGATTAATTGAGTGATAATTGAGCATTAGTGATGAACAGCTGCTGTTAACAAACAGAATTGCTGAAGATAAGAAAGGAACTACAACTGACTTCAGACACAGCCTCACTAAAACCTGACAAGTTATGTTAACTCAAACCGTTTGAGGAAACCGATTGCCTCAAACCATTTAAGTTTTAAAACTAATAGTTGTGAGTACTCTGAACTTAATTCAGTTGAGTTCACTGAAAGAAGATATACACTGCAATTAAATAATTAAGTGATTAACTGAGTGATAATTGTGAATTAGTGATGAACAGCTGCTGTTAACAAACATAATTACTGAAGAAAAGAGAAACACAAGAACTACAACTGACTTCAGACACAGCCTTAGATGAAATCAACTGAAATAAAATACATTAAATCTCTCAAGTTCTGATTAAACAACCCCACAAACAGCATCACCAGCTCCACTTATTAATAACCAGACTGACTTTATTTCTGTCAGACGTCTACAGAAGATCTTATTGAGAATTAACTAAGGTTTAGATGTTGATTTATTGTTTCATTTGAAGTAACCATGTTAGAGATCAGTGTTTGCTTTAGTTGTGCTCTTGACCCTTGACTTATCAACAACAGGCGTCCTTTGGCTGTACAGTATAAGATCTGGTGTTTTCAGCATAATCAGAGAGATTCTTAGAAGTATTTCTGATCAAAACATTTAAAAAGATGTTTTACTTAATTTTTTCATGTTCTTCTACTCATTTTGAATGGTTGCTTGTAAGCATCTAATTTGATTATTTTTAATTAATTCTAATGTGTTAAATGTAATTAATAATATTGGATGTAAAGTTTTAAACAATTTTATTGAGTAAATAAAGTGAATCATTTTTTACAGTGTATAGCTGACAGCTGCATGGTTACAATTTTATTTCTAATAGTATACATATTAGAAGTAAAGTAGTTCATAAAGTCATTACTGCTGTGATGTTGGGAAATCTCAACACTTGATGCATTATTTTTCGTTAATTTAGCCACTGTATTGAATAAATACCTGGGGTTATATTTGTTTTCTTCTAAAAGAGACTAAAAGTAATCAGATCTAGCAGTTCTTAATGCTTTTCTGTAGGATAGGTTACTTTCCCGCCAAGCAATACGAAATACCTTTAGTTTTGTTTTCCTCCAGCTGCGCTCCATTTTCCGGGCTGCTCTCTTTAGGGTGCGAGTGTGCTCATTATACCACGGTGTCAGACTGTTTTCCTTAACCTTCCTTTAGCGTAAAGGAGCAACTGTATTTAAAATGCTAGAAAAGAGAGAGTCCGTAGTTTCTGTTACATCATCAAGTTGTTCTGAGGTTTTGGATATGCTAAGGAATTCGGATACATCAGGAAGATTACTTACAAAGCAGTCTTTTGTGGTAGAAGTGATGGTTCTACCATACTTGTAACAAGAAGTAGAATTTACAGTTTTAGCTATATGAAGTTTGCACAAAACTAAATAATGATCTGAGATATCATCGCTTGGCTGCATAATTTCAACACCATCAACATCAATTCCATGTGACAGTATTAAATCTAGAGTATGATTTCGACAATGAGTAGGTCCTGAGACGTGTTGTCTAACCCCAATAGAGTTCAGAATGTCTATAAATGCTGATCCCAATCCATCTTTTTCATTATTAACATGGATATTAAAATCACCAACAACTGAAACTTTATCTGCAGCCAGCACTAACTCTGATATAAAATCAGCAAACTCTTTAATAAAGTCTGTATGGTACCCTTCTGTGCTGTATACAGTAGCCAGTACAAACATCACAGGGGATTTGTCATGAACACTTGTTTCTCTGGATAATGTTATATGAAGCACCATTACTTCAAACAAGTTATACTTGAAACCCGCCCTCTGAGAAATACTGAAAACATTGTTATAAATTGAAGCAACACCTCCCCCTTTACCTTTTGGACGCGGCTCATGTTTATAACAGTAATCTTGGGGGGGTAGACTCATTTAAAATAATGTAATCATCAGGTTTTAGCCAGGTTTTTGTCAAACAGAGCGCATCTAGATTATGATCAGTAATCATATCATTTACCAAAAGTGCTTTCTTAGAAAGGGACCTGATATTCAATAAGCCAAGCTTTATCATTTGTTTATCCATATTGCATCTGTTTTTTATTTGTTGAACCTCCATTAAATTGTTACTCTTAAATTGGTTTGGACGTTTTTTGTATTTTCTAGTTCGGGGAACAGACACATTTACGACTACTCACCCAACCTATGGCACATGTAAACTGAGACTTCTTGAACGTGATTTCATAGCGATAAACATCTCATGCCCTTCGCGTCTGAGTACTGACACCAAAAGTTTCCCACTGAAAGCAATGTAGGTCCTAGTTCGTCGATATAGTGATGTCGAGGGGCACCTTTGGCATCTTCATAGTGACGCTAGAGGTGCTTGACCATGCTTCAGTGTTTGACGCCTTGGGAGTGAGAATGGGTTGGTTGCTTTGACACAATCTTTTTTGTTTAAAGGGCTATATAAATAAAGGTGACTTGACTTGACTTGACTTGACCCAACAGCAGAGCAGTAATGACTTTAAGAATTACTTTACTTCTAAGATGGATACTATTAGAGATAAAATTGTAACCACACAGCAAAATCCCCAGTGTTAATTTAACACTCTAAGTGTGGACTCATATAAACTCTGAAGCAGTGGTTAAGAGTTTTATTGAAGAAGTGTTGAATTTGTAATATAATTAGGTGATTAATTGAGTGATGATTGACCATTATTGAAGACACCTGATGTTAACAAGCAGAATCACCAAACGAGAAAATCACAATTTGTTTGTCACCATTATAGTGGTCAGTGTTTGCTTTAGTTGAGATCTTGACACTTGACTTCATAACATAAAATTTTGCTTGGCTGATGTAATTGAGTTATAACAGACAGACAAGCAAAGAACAAAAGACATTGAGAGGTGAAGATTGTTTTAATGAAATCCTTATTTGACCTGAATTACTGAACTCATTTAGATTCTTTTCTGTGAGTTATGTTTCTTTTATTGATTATAACACCTTTGATTCCACAGTGGAAGTGTAATTTTTGTACATTTGGTACAGGTCTCTTGCAAGCTGATATGATTTTTTTTATTTTGAGAGTTTTTATGTTTTATGGCACACACACATCAAGAATCAGCGTATGAATCTCAATAATGGTGACAAACAGCATATTCAGAAAAACAGATCAACTCTGAACATCACAAAACAAGCTATTAAAGTGTCACATAAAAAAAGCAAAAATAAAAGAATATAGTAAGAATAAAAGTTACAAAGACAATTCAGTTCATAATTTATTCATGCCACAATGCATGATGGGAGCCATGGATGAGTTTTTATTGGCTACAACATGCTTTTTTGATGGTCACCATTGTTGTGATGCTCACACTAATTCTTGATGTCTGTGTGTCTAAAGAGTGCTTTATTGATTTTTTACATTGAAGTAACTTTTAAAGATGTCTGACTACCCCAAAAATTTCAGCTCTTGTGTTTTTTTCACCTAATTTACGTAATCAATAAAGCAAATCCAATTTAGGTGCTCAGGTCACTACATGACAATTAGTTCAAAACATAATCAACACCACATGATCACCTTTCCTCTGGTTTGTCTGTTTGTTATAACTCACTTATCACAGCCACACAAAATATAAAGTTATCAACTTAAGGGTCAGGATCACAACTAAAGCAAACACTGACCACTATAATGGTGACACACAAATTGTGTTTTTCTCGTTTGGTGATTTTGCTTGTTATTATCAGAAGTCTTCAATAACGGTCAATCATCACTCAATTAATCACCTAATTATCTCATTAATTCAACACTGCTTCAGTGTTACTTTTAACACTGCTTCAGAGTTTATATGAGTTCATACTCAGAGTGTTAAATTAACACTGGGGATTTTGCTGTGCATGCAGCCGTCAGGTACAGTATCGCATCAGACAGTGCACTATAGATCCCCTGAGGAACAGTTTCACTCATTCTCTACTATAGGAGAGGAAGAATTGTATAAACTTGTTAAATCATCTAAACCAAAAATCATGTATGTTAGACCCTATTCCATCTAAGCTCCTGAAAGAGAAGTTAAAGAGCCTCTTCTGACTATTATTAGTTCATCATAGTCATTACACAGCAAAAAATCCAGAGTGAAATCAACTCTGCTGGGAGTACATGTGAGACCACACTCAAGAGTGTGAAAGTGTTAAAATAGGAGTGTTAAATTAACATTGAAGCAGAGTTAAAGTTAATGAGATAATTAAGTGATTAACTGAGTGATGATTGACCATTATTGACGAGACCTGATGTTAACAAGCAGAATCAACAAAGACAAAAATCAAAAAAAATTATGTCACCATTATAGTGGTCAGTGTTTGCTTTAGTTGGGCTCTTGACCCTTAAGTTTTTAAAATTAGATTTGGTTTGGCTGTTATAACTCAAACAAAAATAAAAATATGATTATGTGATGTTAGTTATGTTTTTGCATAGTAGTTATTTGACCTGAATCACCAAACTTATTTAAAGCCTAAAACATAAAGGAAATTACTAAGACAATTCAGGTAATAATTTATTCATGCCACAGTGCATCATGGGAGCCATGGATGAATTTTGATAGGTGGCACCCAGAATGCACTGCAACACAAGTCTCCTGCAACATGCTTTTTTGCTTGTCACCGTCGTTGAGGTTCATAGGTTGATTCTTGATGTTTGCATGTCTAAATGAAAGACTCTTTTGAAAGATTTTTGAACAAACAACTTTTAAGAAATTCCACAGATTGTATTTAAAATGCTGGTAATCCTATGCTGAAGAATCATTCAGCCGCAATAATCAACAATGAAAGTTTAACTCAGTGATTCAGGAAAAACAATATTTTTTGTTTGATGGTCTGTTTTATAACTCCATTACAACAGCCAAGCAAAATCTGACCTTAAAACATTAAGGGTCAAGAGCCCAACTAAAGCAAACATTGGCCACTATAATGGTGACATTAAAATAGTGATTTTCGTCTTTGTTGATTCTGCTCGTTAACATCAGGTCTCCTCAATAATGGTCAATCATCACTCAATTAATCACTTAATTATCTCATTAACTTTAACTCTGATTCAGTGTTAATTTAACACTCATATTTTAACACTTTCACACTCTTGAGTGTGGTCTCACATGTACTCCCAGCAGAGTTAATTTCACTCTGGATTTTTTGCTGTGTAGGATATGTCCCCAAAACCTTCAAACTGGCTGTTATTAAGCCTCTCATCAAAAAACCACAACTTGACCCCAAATAACTAGTTAATTACAGATCGATCTCGAATCTCCCTTTTCTGTCCAAGATACTAGAAAAGGTAGTATCCTCACAATTGTATTCCTTCTTAGAGAAAACGATATCTGTGAGGATTTCCAGTCAGGATTTAGACCGTATCATAGTACTGAGACTGCTCTCCTTAGAGTTGCAAATGACCTGCTCCAAATAATACTTATATGACCGCCATCAATTCATAGCAGTGAATGAAGAGGTATCATATTGATCACAAGTGCAGTATGGAGTACCTCAAGGCTCAGTACTAGGGCCGTTACTCTTCACACTTTACATGTTACCCTTGGGAGATATCATCAGGACACATGGTGTAAGCTCAATGACCTCAAGTTTAGATTATTGTAATGCTTTATTGGGTGGTTGTTCTGCACTCTTAATCGTAACACCGTAACACATTTCTAATATTCAAATCTGTTAAAGGATTTTTGGCTGCATTTATTGGGTCAACCGGAACACTTCCCATAACACCCGATGTACTTGCTACATCGTTAGAAGAATGGCATCTACACTAATATTAGTCTGTTTCTCTCTTATTCCGGGGTCACCGTAGCCACCAGATCAAGTGTGTATCCAGACCAGATGATGGATCAAGACCTAGAGAGGACCTCTACAGCCCTGAAATTCAGCGGAGATCAGTACAACTAGATGAGCCCCAGATACAGATCCCCAGTAAAGACCTTGTCTCAGACGGCCACCGGGATAAGACCTTAGAAACCAGTTGAGTCCTCTGCAAAATTTAACTTTGCTGCAGCCTGGAACTGAACTGCTGGTTTCATCTGGCCAGAGGAGAACTGGCACCGACTGAGTTTTGGTTCCTTGCCACTGTCGCCTCTGGCTTGCTTAGTTGGGGACACTTTATTTCCAGCGATATTGCTGACTTGATTGTACAGATACTATTTAAACTGAACTGAGTTGGATGATCACTGAATTTAATGATGAACTGCCTTTAAGGGTCACTGCAGTCACCCCTATTGTTATTTTGCATTATTGACACAATATTTTCCTAATTAATTCTGTTCAGTTGCTTTGACACAATCTGTTTTGTATAAAGGCTATATAAATAAAGGTGACTTGACTTGTACAGTTGGTTTAATACAATCTGTATTTTCAAAAGTGCAATATAAATAAAGGTGCCTTGACTTGACTTTACTCTTCCGTGCTTGCACTATGACTCACACAGAAAGGCGATTTGTTGGTGAAAATGTCAATATTATTACACATCACATCCCGCCACGTTTTCCTGTAATGCGTTTCCTGTGCTCTTCCTTGTACATATCTGACCATAACAAAACGCAGATAAACACTTTTACACACAAAGAACAAAGATAATAAACACTTACGATAGGAAATGTTTTGTACACTGTAAAACCCGACAAGTAACGTAACTCAAACCTTTTGTGTAAACAAATATCCTTAAAAACATGACAAGTTGGGTTTACTCAAACCGTTTGAGGAAACCGATTGCCTTAAACCATTTAAGTTTTAAAACTTAATAGTTGTGAGTACTCTGAACTTAATTCAGTTGAGTTCACTGAAAGAAGACATACATTGCAATTAAGTAATTAAGTGATTAATTGAGTGATAATTGAGCATTAGTGATGAACACCTGCTGTTAACAAACAGAATTACTGAAGAAAAGAGAAACACAAGAACTACAACTGACTTCAGAGACAGCCTCACTGTAAAACCTGACAAGTTATAACTCAAACCGTTTGAGGAAACCGATTGCCTTAAACCATTTAAGTTTTAAAACTTAATAGTTGTGAGTACTCTGAACTTAATTCAGTTGAGTTCACTGAAAGAAGATATACATTGCAATTAAATAATTAAGTGATTAATTGAGTGATAATTGTGAATTAGTGATGAACAGCTGCTGTTAACAAACAGAATTACTGAAGAAAAGAGAAACACAAGAACTACAACTGACTTCAGACACAGCCTTACACTGTAAAACCTGACAAGTCACAGTAACTCAAACCGTTTGAGTAAACAGATTGCCTTTACTTAAACCATGTAAGTTTTAAAATTTTGCAATTATGTAATCAAGTGATTAATTAAGTGCTGATTGAGCTTTAGTGATGAACAGCTGCTGTTAACAAACAGCATCACCAGCTCCACTTATTAATAACCAGACTGACTTTATTTCTGTCAGACGTCTACAGAAGATCTGATTGAGAATTAACTAAGGTTTAGATGTTGATTTATTGTTTCATTTGAAGTAACCATGTTAGAGATCAGTGTTTGCTTTAGTTGGGCTCTTGACCCTTGACTTCTGTCTTAGATTTTTTTTTTTCTTTCTGGATGTTGTAACCATGTGTTTTTGAAACATGTTTGTTATAACTCAAAAAACCCAGAGAAAATATCATCAGGTATTGGTTGGTATACAGCATATTGGTGATGATAATCATCAATTATGGAGCTGTTCAGAGTTCAAAATCTTACTAAAGTTAGTTCAGTTGATTACAATGAAAGCCATTCAAAAAGTCAGTGGTTCTTTCATTATCAGTTAATATAAAGAAATTTCCAAACAGTTTGGTCTTCTATGGTGTCAATTAGTCACACACAGACATCAATAATCCGAATATGAACCTCAACAATGGTTACGGAAAAAAAAAAAAAAAACATGCTGCAATGCATGCTGGGTACTATTGTAGTACAAAACTCATCCATGGCTCTAAGCATGCTCTGCTGCATTGTTTTTTTTTTTTATGGTCACCATTGTTGAGGTTCATATGCTGATTATTGATGTCTGTTTGTGACTAAGTTACACCATAGAAAACCAAACTGTTTGGAAAATTCTTTATATTAACTGATTATCACAGAACCACTGGCTCTTAGAATCACTTTTACTGTAATCAATCCAACTAATTACACAACACCGACTTCTTCAGAGATTAGACTCCAAACAGTTTAATAATTATCGTCACCAATATACAGTATAACAACCAACATCTAGGTACAGATTAGATTAAAAAAAAATGCTAACCTGAATGCACTGTAAGTTGCTTTGGATAAAAGCAGCTTCTAAGAGTGTGAGTGTGTGTGTATAACACCTGATGATATTTTCTCTGGGCTTTTGAGTTACAACAAATGGTTACAACAGCCAAAGAAAAAACTAAGACAGAAGTCAAGGGTCAAGAGCCCAACTAAAGCAAACACTGATCTCTAACATGGTTACTTTAAATGAAAACATAAATCAATATCTAAACCTTAGTTAATTCTCAATCAGATCTTCTGTAGACGTCTGACAGAAATAAAGTCAGTCTGGTTATTAATAAGTGGAGCTGGTGATGCTGTTTGTGGGGTTGTTTAATCAGATCTTGAGAGATTTAATGTATTTTATTTCAGTTTATTTTATCTAAGGCTGTGTCTGAAGTCAGTTGGAGTTCTTGTGTTTCTCTTTTCTTCAGTAATTCTGTTTGTTAACAGCAGCTGTTCATCACTAATTCACAATTATCACTCAATTAATCACTTAATTATTTAATTGCAATGTATATCTTCTTTCAGTGAACTCAGCTGAATTAAGTTCAGAGTACTCACAACTATTAGTTTTAAAACTTAAATGGTTTAAGGCAATCGGTTTCCTCAAACGGTTTGAGTAAACCCAACTTGTCATGTTTTTAAGGATATTTGTTTATACAAAAGGTTTGAGTTACGTTACTTGTCGGGTTTTACAGTGTGTTAGTTTTAAAACTTAAAAGGTTTAAGGCAATCGGTTTCCTCAAACGGTTTGAGTAAACCTAACTTGTCAGGTTTTTAAGGATATCTGTTTACTCAAACGGTTTGAGTTAAGTTACTTGTCGGGTTTTACAGTGTGAAATAAAATACATTAAATCTCTCAAGATCTGATTAAACAACCCCACAAACAGCATCACCAGCTCCACTTATTAATAACCAGACTGACTTTATTTCTGTCAGACGTCTACAGAGATCTTATTGAGAATTAACTAAGGTTTAGATGTTGATTTATGTTTTCATTTGAAGTAACCATGTTAGAGATCAGTGTTTGCTTTAGTTGTGCTCTCGACCTTGATTTCTGTCTTAGTTTTTTCTTTGGCTGTTGTAACCATTTGTTGTAACTCAAAAGCCCAGAGAAAATATCATCAGGTGTTATACACACACTCACACTTTTAGAAGCTGCTTTTATCCAAAGCAACTTACAGTGCATTCAGGTTAGCATTTTTTTTTTTTATCTAACTTGTACCTAGATGTTGGTTGTTATACTGTATATTGGTGATGAAAATCATTGATTATTGAACAGTTTGGAGTCTAATCTCTGATGAAATAGGTGTTGTTTGTTTTGTTTGTTTTTGGTTATTGTGATTTTTGGAGTCTGTTGTTTTGTGATATTGGTTTTGTATAAAGAACTTTCCAAACAGTTTGGTTTTCTGTGGTGTCACTTAGTCACACACAGACATCAATAATCAGCATATGAACCTCAACAATAGTGACCATAAAAAAAAAACAAATAAAAAAAAAAACAATGCAGCAGAGCATGCTGGGTTCCATGGATGAGTTTTGTACTACAATAGTACCCAGCATGCATTGCAGCATGGTTTTTTTTTTTTCTTCGTAACCATTGTTGAGGTTCATATTCTGATTATTGATGTCTGTGTGTGACTAATTGACACCATAGAAGACCAAACTGTTTGGAAAGTCCTTTATATTAACTGATTATGAAAACAACTGAACTAACTATAGAACACCTATTTAGTCAGATTTTGAACTCTGAGTAGCTCCATAATTGATGATTATTATCACCAATATGCTGTATAACAACCAATACCTGATCATATTTTCTCTGGGGTTTTTGAGTTATAACAAACATGTTTCAAAAACACATGGTTACAACGTCCAAAAAAATAATAATCTAAGACAGAAATCAAGGGTCAAGAGCCCAACTAAAGCAAACACTGATCTCTAACATGGTTACTTTAAATGAAACAATAAATCAACATCTAAACCTTAGTTAATTCTCAATAAGATCTTCTGTAGACGTCTGACAGAAATAAAGTCAGTCTGGTTATTAATAAGTGGAGCTGGTGATGCTGTTTGTTAACAGCAGCTGTTCATCACTAATGCTCAATCAGCACTTAATTAATCACTTGATTACATAATTGCAAAGTTTTAAAACTTACATGGTTTAAGTAAAGGCAATCTGTTTACTCAAACGGTTTGAGTTACTGTGACTTGTCAGGTTTTACAGTGTTTTAAAACTTAAATGGTTTAAGGCAATCGGTTTCCTCAAACGGTTTGAGTACACCCAACTTGTCATGTTTTTAAGGATATTTGTTTACACAAAAGGTTTGAGTTACATTACTTGTCGGGTTTTACAGTGTGTTAGTTTTAAAACTTAAATGGTTTAAGGCAATCGGTTTCCTCAAACGGTTTGAGTAAACCTAACTTGTCATGTTTTAAGGATATTTGTTTACACAAAAGGTTTGAGTTACGTTACTTGTCGGGTTTTACAGTGTGTTAGTTTTAAAACTTAAATGGTTTAAGGCAATCGGTTTCCTCAAACGGTTTGAGTAAACCCAACTTGTCATGTTTTTAAGGATATTTGTTTACACAAAAGGTTTAAGTTACGTTACTTGTTGGGTTTTACAGTGTGTGACCCATTAGATGAAGATGAAGACGAAGAACTGTACACAGCAAACGGTTTGAGTAAAACCCAACTTGTCATGTTTTTAAGGATATTTGTTTACACAAAAGGTTTGAGTTACGTTACTTGTCGGGTTTTACAGTGTGTTAGTTTTAAAACTTAAATGGTTTAAGGCAATCGGTTTTCTCAAACGGTTTGAGTAAACCTAACTTGTCAGGTTTTTAAGGATATCTGTTTACTCAAACGGTTTGAGTTACTTGTCGGGTTTTACAGTGTGCATCTAGTCAGAAACTCAGCAACCTTGAGCAGCAACCTTTTTATTTTGGGTATGTCATTTGTGTCTCCATGCTGTAAATGGGGGGTGACAGGTAAGGGGTGTGTATTATTCCATAAAATAAAACAATAGCAATGTTTTATTTATTTGTTCCCATGATTTAACTAAAAAAAAAAAAAGCATGTAAAATGTATTCACAATTTAACTAAAACAATGGAGCTTAAGCCAAGGGAATGAATAATAAAACATACTCAGTTTTATACTAAAAGGAATGATTAATAAAACATTCTTGAGTTGATATCTTTTTTCCTGCTGTCATGTGTGGGGCTTTGTGTATTTAACATTAACCGTATGAATCAAACTTGTCACTTTGATGGTGAATTGTAATCCAGAAAGGTCCAAATGACAATCATTAGTGACAACTGGCGATTCAATCAAAAGCAAAATACTTTGGACAATAATACACACTAAATACACACAATGCTGATGTTGTTAACATTAACAATTCGAGAACAAAGTATAACAATACTAATAATAATTGGCATGGTTTGATGTGATATGAGCTAAGCGTTCGTTTATTGTAATGCTTCTTTTTCTCAGACGGTCAGAACAAAAGTGGCAGACACATTACTTGTACAGATGAAATTTTTCAGTGAAATTTCTTATTTTGGAAGAAAGTACCCAGCCAGCAGAGCCATGTGGGGCCCAAATGGGTTTGACCTGGGCTATCTAACTGGGACCCAGACAGTTTTGCACCCAGTTTCCATGTAGGCCCCACATGGATTTGCCCAGATGAAATGAACACTGCTTAGTGTGCACACTACAGGCTGTTTAATGTAACACTTAATCAGTGTTGGAGGTAATGAGATAATTAAGTGATTGAATAATGATTTTGTATTAGTGAAGAACACCTGCTGTTAACAAGCATAATCACTGAAGGAAAGAGAAACACAAGAACTACTTCCAGCCACAGCCTTGGATGAAATCAACTGAAGATAAAATACATTACATCTCTCAAGATCTGATTAAACAACTCCACAAACAACATAAGCTTCACTTATTACTAACCAGACTGACTTTGTTTCTGTCAGACATCTACAGAAGTTCGTATTAAGAATTAAGAAGAGGCTTAGATGTTGATTACTTATTTGAAAGTAATAGTTTGATTTGATGTTACCATTGTGGCGATCAGTGTGTGCTTTAGTCAGGCTCTTGACTTTTTAAACATTAGTTTTTCTTTTGACAACTGTGTCTGTTTGTTATGGTGAGAACAGCAAGAGAAAATATAATCAGATGCTGTAAGCTGATTGATGATAAGAATATAATCATCATATATTGGCTTAACTCATTGATATTATGTGTGAGGTTTATACGGGTAGTATGTTATTAATTCTGTTTTATTGTTATGATTCTACAGCAAGAGAATAATAGAAATTAATCAGAACATCAAACGATTTATAACACACCATTTACATATTTTAGGCTTCTGTGAGTTTTACTCGCACACAGACATCAAGAATCAGCATATGAATCTCAACAATGGTGACATGCTTCATGGTGCAATGCATTCTGGGAGCCATGGATAAGTTTCGTATGATGCACTCAGAATGCATTGCACCATGAAGCATGTCACCATTGTTGAGATTCATATGCTGATTCTTGATGTCTTTGTGCGACTAAAACTCACAGAAGCCCAAAATATGTAAATGGTGTGTTATAAATCGTTTGATGTTCTGATTAAATTCTATTATTCCCTTGCTGTAGAATCATAATAAAACAGAATTAATCAATGAGTTAAGCCAATATATGATGATTATATTCTTATCATCAATCAGCTTACAGTATCTGATTATATTTTCTCTTGTTGCTCTCGCCATAACAAACAGACACAGCTGTCAAGAGAAAAACTATGTTAAAAAGTCAAGAGCCTGACTAAAGCACACACTGATCGCCACAATGGTAACATCAAATCAAACTATTACTTTCAAATAAGTAATCAACATCTAAGCCTCTTCTTAATTCTTAATACGAACTTCTGTAGATGTCTGACAGAAATAAAGTCAGTCTGGTTAGTAATAAGTGAAGCTAATGTTGTTTGTGGAGTTGTTTAATCAGATCTTGAGAGATGTAATGTATTTTATCTTCAGTTGATTTCATCCAAGGCTGTGGCTGGAAGTAGTTCTTGTGTTTCTCTTTCCTTCAGTGATTATGCTTGTTAACAGCAGGTGTTCTTCACTAATACAAAATCATTATTCAATCACTTAATTATCTCATTACCTCCAACACTGATTAAGTGTTACATTAAACAGCCTGTAGTGTGCACACTAAGCAGTGTTCATTTCATCTGGGGAAATCCATGTGGGGCCTACATGGAAACTGGGTGCAAAACTGGCTGGGTCCCAGTTAGATAGCCCAGGTCAAACCCATTTGGGCCCCACATGGCTCTGCTGGCTGGGTAACAACAAAAAACATATTATAATTATTTAAATTTTTGCGTTACATTTAAATCCACAGTGTAATGCCAGACTGTCAGATCGCCAAACCATTTCATAGCGTTTTACATCAGGAGCAGTTGTGAAGTTTGCCTACATTGGGAGTGGAAGTGCACAGAAACAATGGGCGGATAAATTTTATGGACGTTCCCAATGTCTCGATGTTCACAGGGTAAGTTACTGGTATACTTTTAGGTGTCTGTAAAAGACAAATTCTTCAGCTGTGCCAGTATTTATAATGATTACTTTGTATTATTTTCTAGAAGCACACTAAGTGTACTTGGAATGCCATTGCAGTGTGTTTTAAAGTCACTGAAAGTAAAGGTATAGTATGACCTCAGTTTGTTTTCAGTATATATCTGGACCTTATTTACACACGACACTGCTCCACTGATCATGTACTGGTTACTCCACTGCACACCTCAGATCACTTCCTCCTCACTCTTAACCTCAACATGGTTCCTGACACATCATTTACCCCTCCACATGTCATCTTTCGACGTAACCTACACTCACTCTCACCCTCCCGGCTATCTGCAATGGTTTCATCTTCGCTTCCTTCCCCTAAACTGTTAGGATCTTTTGATGCCTAACAGTGCTACTGATACTTTCTGCTCCACTCTTACATCTTGTTTAGACACTGTTTGCCCCTTGTCTTCCAGGCCAGCCCGTACCACCCCTTCAGCCCCTTGGTTATCTGATGTTCTACGCGAAACACCGTTCTAAGCTTAGAGCTGCTGAAAGGTTGTGGCGCAAATCCAAAAATACTACTGACCTTAATGTGTATCAGTCACTCCTCTCTTCCTTTTCTGCTAATGTCTCCACTGCTAAAAAGACATACTACCATAACAAAATTAACAATTCGTCTAACTCTCGCATGCTTTTTAAAACATCTTCCTCACTCCTTTGTCCTCCTCCTCCCCCTCCTGCTTCATCTCTAATAGCTGACGACTTTGCCACGTTTTTCATTAAATAAAATTAAAAACATCAGTGCACAATTTTCCACACCACAATCCATCAAGCACATCTCACCAACAAACATACACTCATTCACATCCTTCTCTTCACTCTCTGAGGCAGAAGTCTCCAAACTCATCCTTTCTAATCATCCTACTACTTGTCCACTTGATCCTATTCCATCTCATCTCCTTCAAGTCATTTCTCCTGCAGTTGTACCTGCACTCACTCACATCATTAACACATCCCTTCATACAGGTGTTTTCCCCTCATCATTTAGACAGACTCGTATAACTCCACTCCTTAAAAAACCCACCCTCAAGCCATCTCTTTTAGAGAACTACAGACCAGTTTCCCTTCTTCCTTTCATTGCAAAAACACTTGAACGAGCTGTATTCAACCAAGTCTCCACCTTTCTCACACAGAACAACCTCCTTGACAGCAACCAATCTGGCTTCAGAAGTGGACATTCAACTGAGACTGCCTTGCTCTCAGTTGTTGAAGCCCTAAGACTGGCAAGAGCGGAATCCAAATCTTCAATACTTATCTTGCTTGATCTATCTGCTGCTTTTGACACGGTTAATCACCAGATCCTCCTGTCAACCTTACTGACAAAGGGCATCTCAGGAACCGCACTCCAGTGGTTTGAGTCTTACCTATCAGATAGGTCCTTCAAAGTATCTTGGAGAGGTGAGGTGTCCAAGTCGCAACATCTAACTACTGGGGTGCCTCAGGGCTCAGTTCTTGGACCACTTCTCTTCTCTGTCTACATGGCATCATTAGGTTCTGTCATTCAGAAACATGGCTTTTCATACCATTGCTATGCTGATGACACTCAACTCTACCTCTCATTCCATCCTGATGATCCATCGATAGCTGCTCGCATCTCAGCTTGTCTAACAGACATTTCTTGCTGGATGAAGGACCATCACCTTCAACTCAACCTTGCCAAGACAGAACTGCTTGTGGTTCCAGCAAACCCATCGTTTCATCACAATTTCACCATCAAGTTAGGCACATCAACCATAACTCATTCAAAAACAGCCAGAAACCTTGGAGTTATGATTGATGATCAGCTAACTTTCTCAGACCACATTGCTAAAACTGTCCATTCCTGCAGATTTGCTTTATTCAACATTAAGAAGATCAGGCCCTTTCTTTCGGAACATGCTGCACAACTCCTTGTTCAAGCTCTTGTTCTGTCCAGGCTAGACTATTGCAACGCTCTCTTGGCAGGTCTTCCAGCTAGTTCCAGTTCTAAGCCTTTACAATTAATCCAGAACGCGGCAGCAAGATTACTTTTTAATGAGCCGAAAAGAATACACGTCACACCTCTATTTATCAATTTGCACTGGCTACCAATAGCTGCTTGCATAAAATTCAAGGCATTGATGTTTGCATACAAAACCACCACTGGCTCTTCACCCCTTTACCTAAATTCATTACTTCAGACTAATGTGGCCTCTAGAAGCTTGCGTTCTGCAAGTGAACGTCGCTTGATTGTGCCATCCCAAAGAAGCACAAAGTCACTTTTACGGACTTTTAAATTAAATGTTCCCTCCTGGTGGAATGACCTGCCCAACTCAATCCCAGCAGCTGAGTCCTTAGCCATCTTTAAGAATCGGCTTAAAACACATCTCTTCCATCTTTATTTGACCCTCTAACTTTTTCACTCACTATTCTAATTCTATTTTAAAAAAAAATTAACTACCTTTTTAATCTTTTTGTATTCTATTTTCTTTTAATTTATTATACAATTATAAAAAAAGACCTCTAACACTAGCTTGCTCTATTCTTTTTCTATTCTGTCTGTTTTCTTTTTATTTATTATATTATATAAAAGCCCTTGCTACGTGTACTGTGTTTAGGCTAACTGAGACTTGTTATAGCACTTATATATCATTGCTCTTTTGTTGTTCTTGATTGCTTCCATTGTCCTCATTTGTAAGTCGCTTTGGATAAAAGCGTCTGCTAAATGACTAAATGTAAATGTACATGTAAATGTATAATATTAATGTATGTTGAACACTCTTACAGTGTAATTGAACTGCAATTGTAATGTCACCATAATACATTTGAAGTCCATTATACATTTCAAAACTTATATACAAGAATTGATAATTAAAGTGTATTTAAGTTTACTTGGAATATTTCCACTTTAGCACAAACAAGTGTATTTAATACAAATTAAGTTGAACTTCACCACTGCTTTTGAACAAATAAAATGCATTTAAGACTAAATTAGTTGTTCCAATTTAAGAGACTTTAGGTATACCAATTTATAGCGTGCCAAAAATACATTTAGTTATACCAAAGTACATACTTTTCATTATTTATTGCCTAACAGATTTATAACTTATGCTGCACCGTGATTTCCTATTGCACGTGTCAAAAGATTATTTTGAAGGCAGCTGACGTTATTTGCAGCTTTTCTCCTTTTACTCAATTCCTGCTCATCAATAAGGTGAGAACCAGACCCGTTAACTCAAATTGTAAAAAAGGCCCCCTTGTGGCCGCTAAGCATCAGACACTTTACTGTGACTCTCTCTCTCCTACTGGAAGACGCCTCGCTTCACCTGGACTCTTAGCCAATCACAAGTTGACTCAGGATCGCTCCACGCTGGTAGCATTCTGTCTGAGACTTTTGCCAGTAGTGTACGCTAACTGCACGGGCTTACAACCCGCCTTGATACAACTGCTTTATTCTGTGTGCGTCTTTACAAGTAAGAATCGGTATTTTGTTGTTCTTTTACTGTCATTGCTAAGGCTATATTGGTAGTGTTTTGTATGTTTAGTGTTGCTAAATGTAAGCTCAGGCTTTTCTGCCCAGTTAGGCCTCGTATCGTGATGCTTCTTTCTATCGATGTATAGGTTTCAACTCTGGCATTATTCTTTGGTTACACATTGTAGAATACCATTTAAGCACCCTCTGCACATAGTTTGTAAGCTATCGCGGTGATATTCGCCTTCAATCAAGTTAATCGGTTATAGGGCACGCACCTCCCGCATGTACACTGGTCGTCACGTGACACCTCTCGGAGCGGCCTGGTGTAGTTATTTATATGACCAGCAGAGGGAGCCATTGTATTGCGAATGGTTTATCCTTAGTTGTAGCTGCTTACACACAGCACAGCCTTTTTCATTCTTTAATGCCAGTTTCGGCCATGTTAAAATATCATTGTATTTTATTTCTGCTGTATTGTTAGAATAGAATACAGTTAATACAAATATAGATTTGTTGCATGATAATCATTCATTTGCATTCAAATAATTGTTTGTGTTTTATTCCTTTATTTGTTTCAGAACCACACCCATCACTGTACATATTCAATCATGCAGTTGTAAATTCAATAAATACTGCCAATGAAGAAATCTTGCGTGATTCTGACCGATCACCCGCTGTGAGCTCTACCTAGCGATCCACAAACTATCTAAATTAAAGAAGCCAGTCCTCTTCACCACAAAGTGGTCCTTCGAGCCGGATCCAGAGCCTGCAGCGGAGCAAGATGTCTATCACCTCGGACATAGAGTCTAGTGCACGATCCAGGAGGCAGCGGTCCCTCCCTAACTACTTGCAAGATTATGACTTGTCTGATCTCCCGACCAGATCTCAAACCAAGAAGCCTTCTGAGTCACAGTCCAGAGAGCAGCTAGACGAAGAGGACCACAGCAGACCCGATTCACGCTCTGCACCCCCAGAAGGTCAGCTGCACCACAGCCCAGCGCGATGGTCAGTCACTGATAGATGGGAATCTTCTGCAGAAGAGTGGAGAAGGGAGTGCCGCATACTAGAGCGTGAAAGGGAAGATCTCCTAGCATCAATGGAGGAATTAAAAAATACAGAACTAGCAGCTCAGAGCCAGAGCGGAGCCCAGCAATTCCCGTTCAGAGCCACGTACTGTAGCTGCCAGAGATAGACTTTACAGAGAAGGGCTGGATTATGGAGGTGCTTCAACCCAGTACAGATCAGTCTACTTCCGGGAAAGGGAGACACCACCACAATGGTCTTCTGACAGGCGTCATGACTACAGTAGAGAGACAAAGGACTACAGAGAATTAACCAGGTATGACTCTCCCTCACCTAAGCGCTCTCCCGAGCCAGTACGCACCAAGCACCAGGCCTCGCGACGAAGCTATGAGTCCAGAGAAGGGCGCTACAGTTCTCATTATAATTATGAGCAGTGCAGCCACCGCCGCTCACCTGAGCACTACGCCAGCTACAGAGACCCTAGTTATTCCTTCAGAGAATACAGAGAACCATCATGCCGAGGTGACTACTCTCCTGCACGCCGCTGCAGCTACTCTCCAGACCAGCGTGAGAGACGTAGTCCCCCTTCACCTTGGCACGAGCCCAGACGCCGACGCTCAGTGACTCCCCCTGGTGGACAGGAAAGAACATACAGAGGGCCCACTCCTTCAATCCCGAACTTCAACCGTCCTAACCCAAGAGACTTTGCAAGACTCCGTATTGCCCTGGACAATCTCCTTCCTAGAGATGCCACTGAACGTTTCAAGTTCCAGATATTAGTGGATCATCTGAAGCTGGAGGAAGCATTGCTGGTGGCAGATTCTTACAGCAATTCTGACTTTCCCTTCACTGACACTATGGCAGCTTTAAACCAGCAGTACGGGCAGCCACACCAACTCACCCTTCAGCGTATTGCCGAACTGATGGACGGCCCCAACATTCAGAGTGGAGACATCAAGTCATTCAGGTTGTTCGCCCTGAACGTCAGATCCCTGGTGAGCATGTTGGAGCAGCTCGGTTTAAAGGGGCAAGTTGAGCTGGACTGTGGTTCTCATGTCACCCGTCTACTGGGCAAGCTACCTCACGATCTGAGGTCCAGTTTCAGGCGCTACATCCACCCACTCCGCATTCCTATCCCCACTCTTCTGGACCTAGCAGATTGGTTGGAATACGAGCTCCAGATCCAGGAGGATATAGCACAATATCACTTGAGAAAGGACACTGGATCTAAGCCCAAAGACTCCAAGAGTACTGTCAAGTCGTCACCTAAAGCTTCAGTCCTCATGCTGGGGGCTGAACCCAAACCGGTTAGGGAGCCATCCAGATCCACTCCTCCAACCAGTCTAGATGCAAAGAAGTTCTGCCCATTCTGTGAGAACTACAAGCACACTCTGAATAATTGCGCAAATTTCAAACTGCTCAGCGCCACCCAGAAACGTAACTGGATTCAGGACAACAACCGATGTTGGCGATGCGGCAGAGAACACAGATCAGCTGAATGTGATTTGAAGATGTGCTGTAAAACATGCAACAGCAGACACCTGCTTGCTCTGCATGATGTCAGCGAGAGAAGTTTAGCCAAGACTGACAAAGCTGAGAGAAGGCCTGACCAGGTGAAGTCCAGTGAGAGCAATCCTTTGTCCGTACCAAGTGCAGACCAAGTGCTATACATTGGCAAGCCACCGCAGGGCCATCGTGTGCTTCTCAAGGTCAGTAAAGTTATCCTCCGCCATGGTGACCAAACTCTAGAGACATATGCTGTGCTAGACGACGGCTCCGAACGCACCCTGCTCCTCCAACCGGCTGTCCAACAACTGGGACTTGAAGGCCAGCCTGAGGATTTGCCCCTGCGTACAGTTAGACAGGAGCTGCAGATGCTTCACGGGGCGGCTGTCTCATTTAGCATCTCTCCAGCCTGTTCTCCAGCCATGGTATACAATATCCAAGGAGCCTTTACCGCACCTAAGCTCGGGCTAGGCCAGCACACGTATCCCGTCAAAGCACTGCAGAGCAAATACAGACATTTGAAGAAGCTTTCTATCCCTTCATTCAAGGACATTGTCCCGGTACTGCTCATTGGCTCAGACCACCCTCACTTGGTGACTCCAGTTGAGCCAGTCATCTTTGGTCCCCCTGGTGCACCGGTTGCTGTCCGCACCCGTCTCGGATGGACGCTGGAAGGTCCGACCAACAATCTAAAGCAGTACCTTATCGAACAACGCTGTCTTTTCACCACCTTCGGGGCTCCTCCAGCTGACATCTACCAGCATGTCGAAAGGCTTTGGCAGCTGGACGTCCTCCCATGGCGCAGCGAAAAGGCCAGTACGAGGTCACGACAGGACAAGGAGGCCCTTGAATGCTTGGATAAACAGACGGTGCGAGTACATGTTAATGGTGTTCACCGCTATGCCACACCTCTTCTCCGCGTGAAGAACTTTCCCCAGCTCTGCGCACCAAAGGAGGCAGTACTTCCTCAGCTCCGGAATACGGAAAGGCGGCTGGCGAAGAACCCTGAGATGGCCCAAGTCTACAACGCAGAGATCCAGAGACTTGAACAGGCTGGTTATGTGGCGAAACTACCCCCTGGCACAGAGAACACCTCAAGTAGCTGGTACATCCCTCACCATCTTGTCGAACACAATGGCAAGCACAGAGTGGTTTTTAATTGCTCTTTCCAGTACAGCGCCACTGACTTGAACAAACTCCTGCTCCCTGGTCCAACCCTTGGTCCACCACTCCTTTCAGTTCTCCTGCGATTCAGAGAACATTGTGTGGCCTTCAGCAGTGACATACGGGGGATGTTTCATCAGGTCAGGCTCCTTCCAGAGGATGAGCCTCTCCTTCGCTTCCTCTGGAGGGAGCTCAAGCGTGATGAACAACCTACAGTCTACCAGTGGAAGGTGCTTCCCTTCGGCACTACCTGTAGCCCCTGCTGTGCTACATATGCCCTACAGAAGCATGTCACTGATCATACTCATCCAGCTGATGCAGTGAGAGACTCTGTGTTAAGACATTTCTACGTGGATAACTGTCTACAAAGCGTGCCTACAGTTGAAGATGCCAAGCCCATCATTGACAAACTGCAGACTCTCCTTGCCGAGGGAGGCTTTGAGCTACGCCAGTGGGCCAGTACACATCCAGACACCATCCGTCACCTCCCTGCTGAGGCAAGATCGGCTAGTGCTGAAAAGTGGATCGCACAGGGTCACCCAGGTCAAGAAGAATCAGCCCTGGGCCTGCAGTGGGACTGTCGAGAGGACACCCTGTCCTTTAAGTGTCGAGAGTCTGTAGCCACTGAAGAAGTTGTCACTATGCGCTCCATCTATAAAGTGGTGGCAAGCCAATACGATCCCCTTGGCTTTCTAGTACCTTACACCACCAGGGCCAAAGTTGTCATCCAACACCTGTGGGACAAAAAGCGAGACTGGGATGACCCTGCTCTGCCAGATCACCTGCTAGCCGCATGGAGAGAGTGGGAGGACGAGTTACCTCACCTACAGAGCATAGCACTTCCAATGTGTTACACTGGCCGTGAGTTAGACAATCCCACCTGTGAGCGCGAGATCCACGTGTTCTGTGATGCCTCGGAGCGAGCCTATGGCTCTGTGGCATACCTCCGAACAGAGAATCCTCATGGAGTCGTCCAAGTAGCTTTCGTCACCGCAAGATCCAGAGTTGCTCCAAAAAAAGCAGCAGTCAATCCCACGGCTGGAGTTATGCGCTGCTCTGACCGGAGCACAAATGGCTCGGATCCTCAAATCTGAAACTCACACTGCCCATCCAGCGGGTGGTGCTCTGGTCGGACTCTACTACCGTGCTCAAGTGGCTGCAGTCGGAGTCATGCCGATTCAAAGTGTTTGTTGGTACACGCGTGGCAGAGATTCAAGATCTCACCGAGGGCGACACATGGTGGTACGTGGACTCTGCACAAAACCCTGCCGACGACATAACGCGTGGCAAACCTCTCGACACATTGACACCAGACAGCCGCTGGGGTCAAGGCCCAAGCTTCTTGTGGTGTGACCCAGACAAATGGCCACAAAGTCCTCAGATTCAGACAGATGCAGATCAGGGTGAAGAGCTCAAGAAACCACAGTTCTGCGGCCTCACTACTACCACGCCAAGTCATCTCCCGGATGCTAAGCAGTTCTCTTCCTTCAGAGACCTCCTGACCGCCACAACGAAGACTCTACATGGGGCGGCCCCAGGCAACGTCACAGCCTACAGGCAAGCCCAGCTGGCTCTGCTACAACAGGTCCAACAAGAGAGTTTTCCCATTGACTATGCCCAGCTGCAGTCAGGGAAACCAGTTGCCAAGAGCAGCAGACTTCTCAAACTTGCACCAGAGTTCGACCACAGTGTCAAGCTCATCCGTGTTGGTGGACGTCTGCGCCATAGTGACCAGCTGGAACCGGATACTGTTCACCCGGTGGTGCTGGATGCCAAACACCCAGTCACGCAGCTGCTCATCCAAGAGTATGATTACCGTCTGCACCATCCAGGCCCAGAGAGGGTTTTCTCAGAGATGCGCCGCAAGTATTGGCTACCAAGAGGGCGAGAGGCTATCCGCCGCTTTCAGCGCAAGTGCCAAGAGTGTCAAAAATGGCGCGGAAAGCCACAAATCCCTAAAATGGCAGACCTGCCTCCATCCAGAGTCCGACTTTTCAAGCCAGCATTTTACTCAACAGGAGTAGATTGCTTCGGGCCATACTCTGTAGCGATTGGAAGGAGGAGTGAAAAGCGCTGGGGAATAATTTTTAAATGCATGACCACCCGAGCCGTGCATATCGACATGCTCTCCAGTTTGAATGCAGACTCATTCCTCATGGCCCTGCGACGGTTCATCGCCCGCAGAGGAAAGCCGTTCGAGCTGATTTCAGACCAGGGGACTAACTTCAGAGGTGGTGATCAAGAGCTCCGGGAAGCATTCGCTGACCTTGCTCCAGACATCAAAGCTCAACTTGCCTCTCAGCAAATCGACTGGAAGTTTAATCCACCTAACGCCCCCCCCACTTCGGCGGCTGCTGGGAGCGCGAGATACGCTCAGTAAAACAAGCTCTGCAAGTAACCCTTGGAGCCCAGCTTGTGACAGATGAGGTAATGAGAACCCTACTAGTTGAGATTGAAGGGATTCTCAACTCCAAACCATTAGGCTACACATCTGCAGACATCGCTGACCCTGATCCAATAACTCCCAACTCACTTCTCATTGGGCGGCCAGATGCCTCTCTACCGCAGGTGGTGTATCCTGACTCCGAGCTCCTGAGCAGTAGGCGTTGGCGCCATAGCCAGCTGTTGGCTGACCACTTCTGGAAGCATTTTATCCGTTTCTATCTGCCCAGCCTCCAGGCCCGACAGAAGTGGAATGCTGAAAACCCAGATCTGCACATCGGCAAGACGGTCCTCATCATTGACCCGCAGCTCCCTCACTCACTGTGGCCAGTTGGTACAGTGACCAGCGTATTTCCCGGCCTCGACGGAAAAGTACGATCTGCTGAGGTGAATGTAGGAGACCGGGCGTACACCCGCCCTGTGGCTCGACTCATCCAGCTTCCAGAGTTGTCAGACTAAACACTACCGGTCGAGTGGGCGCCTTTTCTTCTTCTACTGATTCCCTTCAGTAATCTGGGGGCGGCTGTAAAAAAGGCCCCCTTGTGGCCGCTAAGCATCAGACACTTTACTGTGACTCTCTCTCTCCTACTGGAAGATGCCTCGCTTCACCTGGACTCTTAGCCAATCACAAGTTGACTCAGGATCGCTCCACGCTGGTAGCATTCTGTCTGAGACTTTTGCCAGTAGTGTACGCTAACTGCACGGGCTTACAACCCGCCTTGATACAACTGCTTTATTCTGTGTGCGTCTTTACAAGTAAGAATCTGTATTTTGTTGTTCTTTTACTGTCATTGCTAAGGCTATATTGGTAGTGTTTTGTATGTTTAGTGTTGCTAAATGTAAGCTCAGGCTTTTCTGCCCAGTTAGGCCTCGTATCGTGATGCTTCTTTCTATCGATGTATAGGTTGCCACTTTGGCATTGTTCTTTGGTTACACATTGTAGAATACCATTTAAGCACCCTCTGCACATAGTTTGTAAGCTATCGCGGTGATATTCGCCTTCAATCCAGTTAATCGGTTATAGGGCACGCACCTCCCGCATGTACACTGGTTGTCACGTGACACCTCTCGGAGCGGCCTGGTGTAGTTATTTATGCGACCAGCAGAGGGAGCCATTGTATTGCGAATAGTTTTTATCCGTTCTCATTGTTATAGTTGTAGCTGCTTAGACACAGCACAGCCGTTTTCATTCTTTTAATGCCAGTTTCGGCCATGTTAAAATATCATTGTATTTTATTTCTGCTGTATTGTTAGAATAGAATACAGTTAATACAAATAGAGATTTGTTGCATGATAATCATTCATTTGCATTCAAATAATTGTTTGTTTTATTCCTTTATTTGTTTCAGAACCACACCCATCACTGTACATATTCAATCATGCAGTTGTAAATTCAATAAATACTGCCAATGAAGAAATCTTGCGTGATTCTGACCGATCACCCGCTGTGAGCTCTACCTAGCGATCCACAAACTATCTAAATTAAAGAAGCCAGTCCTCTTCACCACACAAACACACAAATAAATGAAAGAGGACCTATTATACTTTTACATCGTGTTTGAACATCAATGTGTGTCCACAATGTGTGTAAAGAACCTATAATTGTAAAATTAAAATCCTTTTTTAATCCCCATAAATCAGAAGCATTGTCTGAGAACAGGATGTTCCAGTTTTCTCCCTATGATGACATCATAGTATGGAAAAGCCCCGCCCAATGGTGACAATCTCTGCCCTATTAGCACAGATCCCCCCCTGAGTGAGCCGCTCACAGTCCACCATGTTTATACCCTCGCTAGAGCAGCTAGTCATAAAATGTCTCAGCTATTTAAACATTGTAACTCTTGTTTTTGGCTGAGCCACTGAGGATGTTCTTTTCAATTGTGTGCCAAGAAATTAGCTAAATTTTTATGTTTGTGTGAACCATTGTACACTGGACTGCTTTGCAAATGTAGTGGGTTGTCTTCTGAGTTGTTTGTTGATAATAAAAGAGACATTACACCATGATGTGGTTGTCATGTGGTTTACTTTCGGCTTCTCAGTTTCTGTATTATAACAGACACCATCAGATAGTAACAGGAGAATATCTGGTTTAGCCGTGCCTCTCATCGCAATGACATCCCGCGCAAGAGAGCGTTTTAGCATACAATAACTATTATAGAAACAAATAGAATAACAATGGGAAAAGAAAATATAGGAACAGAAAACAAATACTATAATGACCCATTTACATACCTGTATCAAAGTATAACAGACACCATCTGTGCCTGTCAATCATTGCATACTGTTACAATTTATATTCATATGACGGGAAATACATTCAAAACTCTCATGGATCATTAAAGGTAAACAGATACAACTACACACAATCATAAACCTGTAACTCACAACACCGGTAAAACAGAGTTAAAAAATTTACCTAAGTATGCATCGTCATATAACGAAACTCATCAGCATCCAGCACGTGTAGTAGTGGCCATTACACAAATTCATGTTTCGATTAAACATACTCTTACAACGTTTATACTTGGAGTACTAATCTCTTAATAAAGAAAAGTTAACAAAAAAAACAAACCCTAATTAAAACTCACCTGCCTGTAGCTTTCTAGTTACCCTTCAGACCTTGATTAGCTTGTTCAGCTGTGTTTGATTAGGGTTGAAGCAAAACTCTGCAGGGCTGCTGCTCTCCAGGACAGACGTTCGCCACCCCTAAAGTAGTGTAACAATATTATACTTGCCACACAAGTACACGCAGGATTTTCAGAAAAGTTGCTTCTCAAAGATGGATCAGTACCAGCTCTTCGTGGTCCACCTTCATATCAATCGCACTTTATAAAGTGTCTTTGCAAAAGCCTTTCTGAATATGCTTATGTGGCTAAAGTTGCCATTGTCTCTTAAAGGCCTCGTTTACACTGCCAGTTAAATGTGACCCAATTCTGATTTTTTTGCTCATATGTGACACAGATCGGATCTGTTCTATGACAGTGTAAACAGGAAAAAAGCGCATGCATTCGGATATTTCGAGATCGGTTTCAGGCCTCATTCATATGTGGAAATAAATTGGATATAAATCAAATGTGTGCCAATGCGACTGTCATGTAAACAGGCAGATCGGATTTTCTGAGGCATTGTGTTCTGTACATCATTAAAACCACAATTTGGTACTTCTCTGCGGTTTAACGATGTCATATGTGACCTGTGCTGGCAAAATGACTGTAAATTCGCATGGGCTATTTTGAGCTACAGGCAAAAAGAAAGAAAAAATGTATTTGTACATTTTCTCCGCTCGCTTCCCGCGCTGACTGTCATCCGAAGTGCGTGCATATGACGGCGCGCAATCCCAATAAATACAAACATATACAGAATTACAGTATTTCAGAATTCTCGCAAACATAATCTGCTTTGTCTTAAGTGAACGCTTAGGGAACTGTTGGGGGAAAACATCTGATGTGTAACATTATATTAGATCCATGCATTACAGGACGTCTGTATCATTATCATAACGTTAATCTAACAGTAAAAGAAAAGAGGGAATCACTCGTTGCAATTCATTGCACTGCTTTTGTAGTTTTAATAATCAATTTATTTCTAATGAACACACAAGTTATTTTTACATTTGATTGTTTTTCGTACATGAATGCTTTAGATATAAAATGATAAAGGTAATGCATTTTTTGTTTCTTTCTAGGCTACTTGTACTGTTTTTTTTTTTTGCATCTGTTCTTATTTATAATAGCAAAGATAAAATAAAAAAAATAGCTGTATTATGATTATTAATATAGTAATTAATAATAAGAAAAGACAGAGGACTTCACTATCAACTTCAAACGGGTGTCATTTTTTGTCCAATTCCAACAAATCACAAATCATACTGAATGTCTTTTAATGGAGAATTTCATTTTTCCCCTCATTTTTTCCTCCTTAATTGCTCATTATGACTCGTTTTGTCAGCACAAGTCACATTATTCTCATGAGGAAGCACATGTGGAGGCGGTAAATGACAACAACGCATACGCGATGTTTCAGGCGATATGGCAAGTGTAAACACATGAATCGGATATGGGTCACAATTGAAAGAACGTGTAAATGGACATCCAAAAACATCAGATTTAGGCAACAAATCAGAATTGGGCATCAAGACCTGCAGTGTAAACAAGGCCTTACTGTATTCACAAAGACAAGAGCTTGTGATATTTAAACCCAAAATGCTCACTGCCTGTAAAATTCAGAAGCACAATTTTATTACTTCTTAAAAAATAAAACTAACGACATAGCTCTGATCTCTTTATGAATACAGTCAGAGACAGTGGTAACTTAAGCCACATAAACTATACAGCGTGCTAACAAGCACATTCACAAAATAAAATGTACTATACTTGCATGTTCTGAATACGAAGTTGGACAAACAGTTGGTACTGATCCATCTTTGACAATTCTACTCGCTTTGCAGGGGGCAGGTGTAAGGGTTTTACTGTGGTGCGAATTCTCATGTGGACTTCTAAGGTTTCCATGTTGAGTAAAACTCTCTAAATGCTGTTGCCAGGTGTAAGGCTTCTATTCTGTGTGAATTCATGTGTGCCTGTTTAAGTTTCCTATTTGAGTGAAACTACATCTACACTTTATTGGCATGAGTAAGACTTTTCTCTGGTGTGAATATTCATGTGCAAGTTAAGGCTTCATTCCAGTCCTGAAGAAGCCGTCTCCATCCTGCTTCAATGACTACCGTCCAGTTGCACTTACTCCTATTCTCATGAAGTGCTTTGAACGGCTAGTCATGCAACACATCAAGTCCCCCCCCCCCCCACCCCTCGGACCCCTTCCAGCTTGCATACTGGTTCAACCACTCGACTGATGATGGCATCGCCACTACCCTCCACTCAGCACTCACACATCTAGAGAAAAAAAAGGACTCATGTCAGAATGCTGTTCATAGATTTCAGTTCAGCATTCAACACAATCATCCCTCAACAGCTCATCCACAAACTGGTCCAGCTGGGGCTCAACACTTCACTGTACAACTGGCTGTTGGACTTTCTGACTGGAAGACCTCAGGCAGTACGGGTCGGCAGCAACACATCCAGCACCATCACACTGAACAATGGGGCCCCCCAAGGATGTGTGCTGAGCCCCCTCCCCTTCACTCTGCTGACCCACGACTGCACACCGTCACACAACTCCAACCTCTTTATTAAGTCCGCGGATGACACGACTGTGGTGGGTCTCATTAGCAACAGAGATGAGACAAATTACAGGAGCGAGGTGAGCCGCCTGGCCGGGTGGTGCAGTGATAATCTCTCTCCGAATGTGGAAAAGACGAAGGAGATTGTTGTTGACTTCAGGAGAGTGCACACTCAGCATGCTCCTCTGACCATCAACGATGTGACTGTGGAGAGAGTGAGCAGCACCAAGTTCCTGGGTGTGCACATCACAGAGGACCTCTCCTGGACTGACAACACTGCAGCACTGGCCAAGAAAGCACAGCAGTGTCTTCTACTTCCTCCGCAAACTGAGAAGAGCCAGAGCCCCGGCCCCCATCATGTGCACCTTCTACAGAGGAACCATCGAGAGTATCCTGACGAGCTGCATCACTGTGTGGTATGGCGCTTGCAACGCGTCCTGCCGGAAGACTCTTCAACGCATAGTGAGAGCAGCTGAGAAGATTGTTGGTGTCTCTCTCCCCTCCCTCCAGGGTATTTATGGAACCCATCTCACCCGTAAAGCCCTCTGCATCGCAGGTGATCCCACCCACACAGCTTCTTCAGTCTGCTGCCATCAGGGAGGAGACTGCGGAGTCTCCAGGCCAGGACCAGCAGACTGAAGGACAGCTTCATTCATCAGGCTGTCAAGAAAGCTGAACTCCCTCCCGACCTTGCCCCCCCCCCTCTTTTTCCCCATGCACCACTGAACTCTGAACCTCAGTCAAACCCCACCCTCATCTCCCATAAACACACCGGGACCTGCACCAGACACTTTGTATAGCAATGTTCTACTCACTACCTCATTCAGCATTGACACTTTAACCAGACTAAATGAAGTCTTTTGCACTACAATCATTATATCTGCACTGTTTACTTCACTGGTTTGCACTCTATCTGCCATGTGCCTTGTGCTGCTTTACTTATCTTTCTATTTACATGACCTATTTGTATATTTGTACTTTATATTTTATCATCTGTGTTTAATGTTCTACTGTTAGTGTAATCTGTACGCATCAAGGGTCTGAGAATAACGCAATTTCAATTCTGTCGATGTATGTACTGTACATGTGGAAGAATTGACAATAAAGCAGACTTGACTTGACTTGACGACTGAAACTTTTTCCACACTGTTGGCAAGTGAAGGGACTCTCTCCAGTTGTGTATTATCATATGGAATTTAAGGTTTCCACGTCGAGTAAAACTTTTTCCAGTGTTGGCAGGTGTAAGGCTTTTCTCCAGTGCGAATTCTCATGTGCAAGTTAAGGCTTCCTTTATGACTGAAACTTTTTCCACAGTGTTGGCAGGTGAAGGGACCCTCTCCACTGTGTATTCTCATGTGGACATCAAGGTTTACACATTGAGCAAAACTTTCACCACACTGCTGGCAGGTCTAAGGCTTTTCTCCATTGTGAATTTTTATATGCCTGTCAAGACTTACTTTATAAGTGAAACTTTTTCCACAATGTTGGCAGGTGCAAGGCTTTTCTTCAGTGTGAATTCTCATGTGCCAGTTAAGGCTTCCTTTATGAGTGAAGCTTTTTCCACACTGTTGACAGGTGAAAGGCTTCTCTCCAGTGTGAATTCTGATGTGGGTGTTAAGGTTTCCATGCTGATGGAAAGTCTTTCCACACTGGGGGCATGTGTAAAGCTTCTCTCCAGTGTGAACAGTCATGTGCCAGTTAAGGCTTCCTTTATGAGTGAAACTTTGGCCACACTGTTTGCAGGTGTAAGGCTTTTCTCCAGTGTGAATTCTCATATGGTGGCTAAGGCTTCCTTGATGACTGAAACTTTTTTCACAATGTTGGCAAGTGAAGGGACTCTCTACATTGTGCATTCTCATGTGGACTTTAAGGTTCCAATGTTGAGCAAAACGTTTTCCACAATGTTGACAGGTGAAAGGATTCTCTCCAGTGTGAATTCTTATGTGCCTGTTAAAGCTTCCTTTATGAGTGTAACTCTTTCCACACTGATTGCAGGTGTAAGGCTTCTCTCCAGTGTGATTTCTCATGTGGTGGCTAAGGCTTCCTTGTTGACTGAAACTTTTTCCACACAGTTGGCAAGTGTAGGGACTCTCTCCAGTGTGAATTCTCATGTGGACTTTAAGGTTTCCATGTTGAACAAAACTTTTTCCACAGTGTTGACAGGTGTAAGGCTTTTCTCCAGTGTGAATTCTCATGTGGTGGCTAAGGCTTCCATGATGACTGAAACTTTTTCCACAGTGTTGGCAAGTGAAGGGACTCTCTCCAGTGTGTACTCTCATGTGGTCTTCAAGGTTCCAGTGTTGAGCAAAACTTTTTCCACAGTGTTGGCAGGTGTAAGGCTTTTCTCCAGTGTGAATTCTCATGTGATGGCTAAGGCTTCCTTGTTGACTGAAACTTTTTCCACACTGTTTGCAGGTGTAAGGCTTTTCTCCAGTGTGAATTCTCATGTGGTGGCTAAGGTTTCCTTGATGACGGAAACTTTTTCCACATTGTTGGCAGGTGAAGGGACTCTCTCCAGTGTGTATTCTCATGTGGACTATAAGGTTTGCATGGTGAGCGAAACTTTTTCCACAGTGTTGGCAGGTGAATGGCTTTTCTCCAGTATGATTTTTTATATGCCTGTCAAGACTTCCTTTATAAGTGAAACTTTTTCCACAGTGTTGGCAACTGAAAGGGGTCTCCCCACTGTGGACTTTAAGGTTTCCTTTTAGATTATAACTCTTTCCAGACCGAATGCCAGTGAAATCACTTTTAGTTTTTCCAGTCTTTTGAGCTTTTCTTCGTGTGGAAATCTTTTCAGTCTGTGAACACCTAAAATATTTTTTTCCAGCTGTGAAATCATGCAGATTCTCATATTGATCTTGCTCTTCAATGTCATTGAGTACTTCCTTCTCTTTTTTCAACACCATGTCTAAGGTAAAAAAAAAAAAAAAAAAAAAAAGTTATCCCCAGTTTAATGACACAATCCAAAAAAAAAACATCAAAACATTTAGGTAATGCATCAAAATCAAGAACATGGACAATATGCTTGATCCTGTACCAGAGGTGTCCAAACCTGCTCTGAAGGGACACTGTCCTACTTGTCCCAATACACCTGCCGGAATTTCTGAACTCAGGCCCTTGAAACCCCCTTTCCTTCAGAGTTTAGCTCCAACCCTAATCAAACACACCTGAACATGCTAATCAGGGTCTTCTGTATTATTTTGAAATCTCAAAAGGGGACCTTGAGGACTAGAGTTGAAACGCACTGCTCTTCACAATATTGCTAACTTTCTCTAGTTCATGTCCCAAGATCCTTTAAGCTGGCAGTTAAACCCTTTATTAAAAAAAGAACGCCTCACGTCAAAGAAGTCAGTTAATTCTCAGCACATAGAGACTCTTTCACCTAGATATCACACTATAAAGACTGTGTCTGTTCCCCGGGCTAGAAAATACAAAAAACGTCCAAACCAATTTAAGAGCAACAATTTAATTGAGGTTCAACGAATAAAAAACAGATGCTATACGGATAAACAAATGATAAAGCTTGGCTTATTGAATATCAGGTCCCTTTCTACGAAAGCACTTTTTGTAAATAATATGATCACTGATCATAATCTAGATGCACTCTGTTTGACAGAAACCTGGCTTAAACCTGATGATTATTTTAAATGAGTCTACACCCCAAGATTACTGTTATAAACATGAGCCATGTCCAAAAGGTAAAGGGGGAGGTGTTGCTTCAATTTATAACAATTTTTTCAGGATTTCTCAGAGGGCAGGCTCAAGTATAACTCGTTTGAAGTATTAGTGCTTCATATAACATTATCCAGAGAAACAAATGTTAATGATAAATCCCCTGTGATGTTTGTACTGGCTACTGTATACAGGCCACCAGGGCACCATACAGATTTATTAAAGAGTTTGCTGATTTTACATCCGAGTTAGTGCTGGCTGCAGATAAAGTTTTAATTGTTGGTGATTTTAATATCCATGTTGATAATGAAATTGATGCATTGGGATCAGCATTTATAGACATTCTGAACTCTATTGGGGTTAGACAACACGTCTCAGGACCTACTCATTGTCGAAATCATACTCTAGATTTAATACTGTCACATGGAATTGATGTTGATGGTGTTGAAATTATGCAGCCAAGCGATGATATCTCAGTTCATTATTTAGTTCTGTGCAAACTTCATATAGCTAAAACTGTAAATTCTACTTCTTGTTACAAGTATGGTAGAACCATCACTTCTACCACAAAAGACTGCTTTGTAAGTAATCTTCCTGATGTATCCCAATTCCTTAGCATATCCAAAACCTCAAAACAACTTGATGATGTAACAAAAACTATGGACTCTCTCTTTTCTAGCATTTTAAATACAGTTGCTCCTTTACGCTTAAGGAAGGTTAAGGAAAAAAGTCTGAAACTGTGGTATAATGAGCACACTCGCACCCTGAAGAGAGCAGCCCGGAAAATGGAGCGCAGCTGGAGGAAAACAAAACTAGAAGTATTT
Source organism: Cyprinus carpio (assembly GCF_018340385.1). Taxonomy (NCBI): domain Eukaryota; kingdom Metazoa; phylum Chordata; class Actinopteri; order Cypriniformes; family Cyprinidae; genus Cyprinus; species Cyprinus carpio. Next base: position 1,181,845 of record NW_024872754.1, read on the forward strand.
CGTATTGCTTGGAGGGAAAGTAACCTATCCTACAGAAAAGCATTAAAAACTGCTAGATCTGATTACTTTTCATCTCTTTTAGAAGAAAACAAACATAACCCCAGGTATTTATTCAATACAGTGGCAAAATTAATGAAAAATAAAGCATCAACAAGTGTTGACATTTCCCAACATCACAGCAGTAATGACTTTATGAACTACTTTACTTCTAAAATTGATACTATTAGAGATAAAATTGTAACCATGCAGCCGTCAGCTACAGTATCACATCAGACAGTCAAGTCAAGTCAAGTCACCTTTATGTATATAGCGCTTTAAACAAAAAAGATTGCATCAAAGCAACTGAACAACATTAATTAGGAAAACAGTGTGTCAATAATGCAAAATGACAGTTAAAGGCAGTTCATCATTGAAATCAGTGATGTCATCATCTCAGTTCAGTTTAAATAGTATCTGTTCAATAATTTGCAATCAAGTCAAGGATATCACTGTAAATGAAGTGTATAAATTGAAAAAAATGCAGTTTTACAAATGCTAGAAACGTGGCTTTCTAAGGAAAGGTTGCTATCAAATAGCACACCTAGGTTCCTAACTGATTACGAAGAATTGACAGAGCAGCCATCAAATCTTAGACAGCGTTCTAGGTCATTACATGCAGACAGTGCACTATAGATCCCCTGAAGAACAGTTCCACTCATTCTCTACTATAGGAGAGGAAGAATTGTATAAACTTGTTAAATCATCTAAACCAACAACATGTATGTTAAACCCTATTCCATCTAAGCTCCTAAAAGAGGTGCTTCCAGAAGTCTTAGATCCTCTTCTGACTATTATTAATTCCTCATTGTTATTAGGATATGTCCCCAAAACCTTCAAACTGGCGGTTATTAAGCCTCTCATCAAAAAACCACAACTTGACCCCAAAGAACTAGTTAATTATGGACCGATCTCGAATCTCCCTTTTCTGTCCAAGATACTAGAAAAGGTAGTATCCTCACAATTATATTCCTTCTTAGAGAAAAATGGTATCTGTGAGGATTTCCAGTCAGGATTTAGACGGTATCATAGTACTGAGACTGCTCTCCTTAGAGTTACAAATGACCTGCTCTTATCATCTGATTGTGGTTGTATCTCTCTATTAGTGCTATTGGATCTTAGTGCTGCGTTCGACACTATTGACCACACCATTCTTTTGCATAGACTAGAACACTTTGTTGGCATTAATGGAAGTGCATTAGCATGGTTTAAATTGTACTTATATGACCGCCATCAATTCGTAGCAGTGAATGAAGAGGTATCATATCGATCACAAGTGCAGTATGGAGTACCTCAAGGCTCAGTACTAGGGCCGTTACTCTTCACGCTTTACATGTTACCCTTGGGAAATATCATCAGGAAACACGGTGTTAGCTTTCACTGTTATGCTGATGATACTCAGCTCTATAGTTCTTCGCGGCCCAGCGAAACATACCAATTTGAAAAACTAACGGAATGCATAGTCGATATAAAAAACTGGACGACGAGTAATTTCTTACTGCTAAATTCTGAAAAATCAGAGGTGTTAATTATAGGACCTAAAAGCTCTGCATGTAATAACCTAGAACGCTGTCTAAGACTTGATGGCTGCTTTGTCAATTCTTCTTCATCAGTTAGGAACCCAGGCGTGCTATTTGATAGCAATCTTTCCTTAAAAAAGCCACGTTTCTAGCATTTGTAAAACTGCATTTTTCCATCTCAAAAATATATCTAAATTACGGCCTATGCTCTCAATGTCAAATGCAGAAATGTTAATCCATGCATTTATGACCTCAAGGTTAGATTATTGTAATGCTTTATTGAGTGGTTGTTCTGAACGCTTAGTAAACAAACTCCAGTAAGTCCAAAATGCAGCAGCTAGAGTTCTTACTAGAACCAGGAAGTATGATCATATTAGCCCGGTTCTGTATCAAACATCATATAGATTTTAAAACCTTGCTTATTACTTATAAAGCCCTGAATGGTTTAGCACCTCAGTATTTGAACGAGCTCTTGTTACATTATAGTCCTCCACGTCCGCTCCGTTCTCAAATCTCTGGCAATTTGATAATACCTAGAATATCAAAATCAACTGCGGGCGGCAGAACCTTTTCCTATTTAGTGCCCAAACTCTGGAATAACCTACCTAACATTGTTCGGGAGGCAGACACACTCTTGCAGTTTAAATCTAGATTAAAGACCCATCTCTTTAACCTGGCTTACACATAGCACACTAATATACTTCTAATATCCAAATCCGTTAAAGGATTTTTAGGCTGCATTAATTAGGTAAACCGGAAACGGGAACACTTTCCATAACACCCGATGTACTTGTTACATCGTTAGAAGAATGGCATCTACGCTAATATTAGTCTGTTTCTCTCTTATTCCGAGGTCACCATAGCCACCAGATCCAGTCTGTATCCAAGTCAGAGGGTCAATGCAATCACGCGGATCCAGTGCGTATCCAGCCCAGATGGTGGATCAGCGCCTAGAAAGGACCTCTACAGCCCTGAAAGACAGCGGAGACCAGGACACCTAGAGCCCCAGAGACCGATCCCCTGTAAAGACCTTGTCTCAGATGACCACTGGGACAAGACCACAGGAAACAGATGATTCTTCTGCAGAATCTGACTTTGCTGCAGCCTGGAATTGAACTGCTGGTTTCTTCGGGTCAGAGGAGAACTGGCCCCCCGACTGAGCCTGGTTTCTCCCAAGGTTTTTTCTCCATTCTGTCACCGATGGAGTTTTGGTTCCTTGCCGCTGTCGCCTCTGGCTTGCTTAGTTGGGGACACTTCATTTACAGCGATATCGTTGACTTGATTGCAAATTATTGCACAGATACGATTTAAACTGAACTGAGCTGCATGATGACATCACTGAATTCAATGATAAACTGACTTTAACTGTCATTTTGCATTATTGACACACTGTTTTCCTAATTAATGCTGTCCAGTTGCTTTGACGCAATCTTTTTTGTTTAAAGCGCTATATAAATAAAGGTGACTTGACTTGACTTAAAGCGCCTCCTGCTGGAAAAAAATTAATTTGCCTATACATATACTGTATATGGGGGCAGGGGAGAGCCACAACAAAGAGTGTAAGGCTGTGGAAAACACTGGTATATTTATTTATTTATTTATTTGGTGTAGACAGCATCAGTTTCACAAGCTCTGAAGCTCAGTATTATGGTCACAAGTACTATGGATTATAATGAGTTCCATAGTACTTAGTTTTGCTTTCTTTCACAGAACTAATCATTGCCTGGATTGTGTACGGATGTGTGGGGTGGAGCTATCAAAATAGGGGTGAGACCCTTTTGGGGCAGGGGCGTGTTTGTTTTGGTAATTTCAAATGGCTACATTGGCTACCAGAAATCGCTTACCCCACCTTTAAATATCTGTGTTTTTTTTTTGCCAATTGGCCTGAAAGTGCTCATGACTCTTCAGCTTCACCCATGGCTCGCCTCCAGGAGCTCGGCTATTTTCAGAGAGAATCATAAAGCTGTATCTTTTTTTTATAAACCTGATTAAACTGAAGACATCTGAGCTGCTGAAGATGCAGAAGATTAATGTTATGTTGTTTTTTGAAAGGAATGCGCCGATCCCCGATCTGCCCTTATTTTGTTTTTAAGGGAATCCGCCGATCCCTGATCTATGTTTGTGCAAATCATTTGTGATCCAGCTCCATCTACAGAAGAAGTGAGTATAAGGGTTTTTTATGAATCTTTGCAAATTGCCTTTCCTAATAATGTGCTAGTTAGCCAGTTTTGCAGCTGAAGTTCACAGTCTGCTCGTCACTCCACGGAGAAGAGGGGCGGGGTTAGCAGAGCTCATTAGCATTTAAAGCAACATGGACTAGAATGGCTCACTGAAAACAGCTGTTTTTGACAGAGTAAAAAAGGTGTTTTTTTACACTATCATTGAGAAATTTTAACCAAAGTATTTTATAGACTTTTCATTAAGACCCTAAAGAATCATATCAACTTGTGGAAAATGGGCATCCGATGACCCCTTTAAGGTGCCCATATTATGGATTTTTAAAAATTACCTTTCATGCAGTGTGTAACAAAGCTCTAAGTGAATGAAAACATCCTGCAAAGTTTTAAATCTAAAAGTGCACCGTGTATTAAGTTATTGTCTTTCAAAAGAAAGAGTCGACACCGAGTTATGAAAATGAGTCGTTTTTAAAACGACTCTTTAGCTGTTTCAAGGTGACATCAAACTGAAACATTGGACCCAGGAAAACTTGAACCTCTCCTCCATCAAACACTGCATAAATGTACTAGTAAAAATGTCATTGTTGATATCAAAAATTATATTTGTACTAGTAAGAAATACAAAGCTGATATGTGCATTTAGAATTGTAACTAGTAAGAAATGCATTTTGATATCTGTAATAGTTTTGGCGCCCTTTTAACATTTAAACATATTAACTGTTGATATCATGAATTAAATAGTTGATATCAACCATTTAAATCTTGATATCAACAATTCTTGATATCTAGGGGCAGCTGTGACCTAATGGTTAGAGATTTGGACTTGCAACCAGAAGGTCGCAGGTTCGAAACTCGGTGCTGGCAGGAGTTGTAGGTGGGAGGGAGTGAGTGAACAGCGCTCTCTTCCACCCTCAATATCCATGGCTGAAGTGCCCTTGAGCAAGGCACTGAACCCCCAGTTGCTCCCCGGGCGCTGGATATAGCTGCCCACTGCTCCGGGTGTGTGTTCACGGTGTGTTCACTTCTCACTGCTGTGTGTGTGCACTTGGATGGGTTAAATGCAGAGCACCAATTTCGAGTATGGGTTACCATACTTGACAAATGTCACGACTTTCACTTTTCACTTTCAGGAATTACATTTCCACTAGTACCAACACGAATTCTTGATATCAAAAATGACTTCATCACTCGCAGAAATACGTTTATCATATCAAAAATTAAATTACAACTAGTAATACACATACTTCTTGATATCTGTAACTTAATTCTTACATGTTAAAATTACATTTTCACTAGTAAAATTGTTATTTAAGATATCATGAATTCCTTTTTAGATATGTGCATAGTAATGAATTCCTTTTCAGATATGTGCATAATTTAATGACGAGTGCAACCCTTTATGAATGTTTATGGCAGATAGATGACAAGGTACAGAGCCCAAAAGAGAATGGGAACATTCGATTGCCCTCTCATGAAAATAAAACACTCCTGTAGGTTATTTTTAATCATTATTTTATTTTTATTTTGGCAGAGGCTACTAACACTAACTCCGCCTACCAACGTGTGGTAGTGTTACTCAACACTACAAAAAGACTTTAACAAACTAGCAGCTTCAGTGGTGCAGATGGTAGAGCACAAAGCAGTTATTTTTAAACACGACGGACCCGGGTACGATTCCGCCTTCTGCCGAACTCGTTCTTCTCCCTTTTCACATCCCGTATAACATCGGAAAGGCATATATTTTCAATAAAAATTAATGAAATTATCGAAAAGTGGAAAATAACATGGATATTGGCTAAGGTTAGGGCTAGTTAGGGGCGGCATCCATTTAATAATTTTTAAATAAAAATTATAATTTACACTCAATATGTTATTATTGTAGCCTGTACTGTTTTATAATGTAGCCTACTACAGTAATGAGGTGCAGATATTGGCCACTGTTTGCACTAAGTAGTACGAACAGTATCAAACTACTATTACTGTAAGAAAATACTCCTATTATTAAATAGTGTAAATAGAATCTATTGTTAATAAAATATGCTATTTTCACTTAGTGTAAATAAAATTCATTGTATTCAAATAGCCCCTGCCAAATTCTAAACTATCAGCCATTTCAACTGGAAGATGAAGGCTGTGATTATTTTTATCCACCAGAGGGGGCCACATGATAAGGATTCTTCTAAGCCTTTTTCAGATTTATTGAAAAAAAATGCAATAAATGTGTATAACTGTAGTGTAGCGACAGTAGTTTACACTAGACATAGAAATATGTGAAATGCTTGTAGATCATTTACCCCAATAAAACACACTTGATTAAATATACAGTATCTCACAGAAGTGAGTACACCCCTCACATTTACACTTAGGGGTTTACTCACTTTTGTGGCCAGTGGTTTAGACATTAAAATTATTTTGAGGGGACAGCAAATTTACACTGTTATACAAGCTGTACACTCACTACTTTACATTGTAGCAAAGTGTCATTTCTTAAGTGTTGTCACATGAAAAGATATAATAAAATATTTACAAAAATGTGAGGGGTGTACTCACTTCTGTGAGATACTTTATTGTGCTGTACTGCAGGGACGGTTCAGGACCCTTTTAGGTGGGCTTCAGCTACCCTATTTGTTGTCTCAGCCCCCTAAAACTATAATCAGCTATCTGAATGATCAGACCAGTGCTGCTTCCTCATGAAAGTTTGTCTCAATGTGGTATTCACGCGTTGTGATATCGTTACTGTGTACACACACTATTAAAATAGCCTACACACAATATTAAGTCACAATAACTGTCTTGACGAGTATCCAAGTAAACACAGTTGGTTACATCTTAACTGTTAAGATAAAGTATAACGCTAATTATGCTAATATTGTTAATAAAACAAAGGAAAAGCAGAGAAGCACTCACTGCTCTTACCTAAGTAACTTATGTAACTTTAATAGGTAATTGTGTATGTTTATTTCGTAATACAGTTTTCATAAGCACTGTAAAATACTGTTTATTTAGGAAATTTGTATCTTTGTATCTAATGGTCTCTCTGAGGGCTAAGCCCCCCTCAGGATGAAACCCTAAAACCGCCCCAACATTTAAAATGAAGACACCATTTTATTTATCTCTTTTGAGATAACATATAGTCTCTATTCCGTTTTATTTTGTGTTGTTTTGCCAAAACAACACTCAATGTTGAAAGGGATAGTAGAGACAAGCACATTTCCAAAACAGAAAAATATTTATTAATTATTTAATGATACAATTGTTGTTAGGTCTTAAGTAAACACATTTATAGTTACAAACTTAAAACAACAACAACAACAACAATATAGCCTAATAAAATAGCATAATAAGAATTATTATAATAGCCTAATGATAATTATAATAACAACAATAAGCAATGAACCAGATGGGCAAGATTACACAATTCTAATTAAATCGTTGTCCATTCTCCGGACCAACTACAATTGAGAGACTGTTATTCATGTCTTAACTTTCAGAAGAGTGTATCAGTGCACTGCCATATAACATTGAAATGGCTGAGACATGAGAAAGAGGTTCAGTAGACTTTATCATTCATCTTGTCCACCGATACTTCAAGAACTGGACAACATGTTATATAAAAATAATGCCTATTAGGACACGACTCATTCATGTAGCCTAAATACAATGATATATAAAAAGTCCAGTAAAACGTTTGTATGACGCATTATTATCTGTTATATTTTTCCTTTTGGTTGTATTTTTTATTTGATGTATTAGAAGAAAGTGTAATAAAACCAAAAATAAACACATGAAAAAACGACATGAAGTTATTTTTTATGTTACAACTAAGTTAATGTCTTGTTCATTTTTCCTTTATCCGAAGGACTTGGTGGCCGATAAAAAAGAAACAGCATAAAATTACTTTTTTTTTTTTTTTTTTTTTTTTACAATTAACAAAAAATGTAAAAAAATTAATCCAGCCATAATATAATTTTCAAGTTTCACTGACAAAACAAATACATAAAGGAGGAGCCGTTTCTGCGCATGGATGTTCTTCTGTCATCTTTGGCCAATGCTGACACTAAAACGAGGATTGTGGGAAAACCAGATCTCATTCATGTTCATGATCTCATTACCATAGCTATTCTTACCTGTAAAAAATGGCATTTCTACATATCTGTAAAATGTTATTTAAGAAATCAGTTATTCTATTTGCACTAGTTGCAAGGACAGTTTCAGATATCAACTGCCTTTGTTGATATCAATAATTACTTTGTTACTAGTTGAAATGTGAATTCTTGATATCAGTAAATGTATTTCAACATGTTACATTTGTTATTTCTGATATCTGAAAATGCTTTTCTGATATCAATATAATTTCTGATATCTAAAATTAGTTTCTTACTAGTAACAATCACATTCATATCACCACAAATGAACATTGTCACTAGTGGCAATTCAATTGTTGATATCAAGAACTGAATTGTTGATATCAAGAATCGACGTCTGTACTAGTAACCGTGTGATTACTGATATCAAAAATAAAGGTTTTTACTAGTAAGAATTGTATTTCTAGTAAGAATGTAATTCTTGATATCAACAATTAAATTTGAATGACAGCCTATGGTGACATTAAACTAGTGAAAATACAATTACAGATATCAAGAATGATAGTTTTAACTAGTGAAAACTGAATTGTTAATATCAAGAATTAACATTGTTACTAGTGGAAATGTAATTGCTGATATCAAAAATTTGAATTGTTACTAGTAGAAATCCAATTCCTGATATCAAGAATTAACATTTTAACTAGTGAAAATTGAATTGCTGATATCAGGTATTCATATCCCTTGAATGAATAAAAGTCAATACGGCTTGCCTATTGCCATTCCCAGGATATAAATTATTGATATCAAGAATTATATTTTTTACTAGTAGAAATTTAAGTCCTGATATTAAGAAATAAATTTCTGCTAGTGATGATGCCATTGTTAATATCAAGAATTAGCATTGTTACTAGTGGAAATGTAATTGCTGATATCAAAAATAGCAATTGTTACTAGTAGAAATCTGATTCCTGATATCAAGAATTAACATTTTAACTAGTGAAAATTGAATTGTTGATATCAAGAATTCATATCCTGAGAATGAAAAAAAGTCAAAACGGCTTGCCATACACTACTCACATTCTGCCATGCCAAATCATGCACGCAGCAGCCCATGCTTGCTTTTCTGTTAAAATAACAGTGGTTTGTGAATGTTGATGCTTAGCCTAAATAACAAATATTTTATCAGTAGTGTTTATGCTGAGATGCTGTGGAGCTTAGGAGATTTTGTGGATGTTTTTAGCTAATGTAAATTTCATTGAATGTGTGGAAAAAAATCTATATAGATCATTTTTATGCGGGCTTTTGCGGGCGGGAGTGGGACCAGATAAGACATATTTCTGGGGGAGTGGGCGGGCACGCGCGGGACAGAATCTTGCGGAGCAGGACTGAAAAATCTGTCTCTACTGTGAGGGGAAATCCGTTAGGGTACAGTTAGGGTATGTTGAAAAACTCCCAATTTATTTTCTCCTCCAACTCCAAAATCATCCAAAATCGCTGCTGAAGCACCGACCCAGTGTTTACAAAGTGAACATGCAAGGATGGTCCAACACTCTTTCCAAAAAAAAAAATAATTAAATAAATAAATGTAAACAAGGATGTAGGACGATTTTGAAGTTGGAGGAGAAAAGTGTTGGGAGTTTTAAGACATACCCTGTCTTGAACCATTGTACACAGAGTATGCATGTGCATCGCAGAGCTACTCAAGACCAGTAAAAGGTGTATAATTATTATTATTTTTTTTTAAGAAAATGACCGATCGTTTCATTATATAAGTTGCAACTGATAAATTCTTTGCGACTGAAGAAAGGGAGACATGAACATCTTGGATGACGTGGGGGTGAGTAAATTATCATGATATTTTTATTCTGAAAGTGGAGTAATTCTTTTAAAAACTTGCCGTCATGTACTCTGAAGCCTAATGTAGCATGTAAAATACGTTTTAGTTCAGCTTGTAGGTCTCTGTCTAACAGAAATATCTGTTCACTAGCAACTGTCTAGAAATGTTTAGATGATTAGTGAATGTTTGTCATTGTTATTACTTGTAGTTTTGATAAAGAATAGAGCAATACGTTAGTGTACAAACTGCAGTGCTTTATCAGTATGTTTCTGCATTGGGCTAACACATATAACATGTCTGTTTGTGTGTTTACCAGCGAGCCGTGGGCTAGTAATGGTGATGGGCGTTCTGTTATTGACCTGTGCTGCACACATCAGACCAATCACCGCAGTTTAGCGTCACGCAAAGGAGGAGTTTGGAAAAATGAATCGTTAAAAGAATCGTTTGGGAGTCACTGAGCAAAAAAGGAAAAAATAAATGCATATTTTAAGACAATGAAAGTGTTTTCTGACCTTGCATGCATATCAATCTGTTGTTGGGGACTCCCAAAACCAAAATATGAACCTTTCATTACCCATAATAGGGGTACTTTAATTGTTTTGTTTTTCATTCAGGGGTACCAAAATTAATAAACAGCTTGAATATTGAATTTCCACACATGGGATGGGATTGAATTAAACGCTTTTTTCTGATTGTTGGTCAGAAGATGATGAGGTGGTGTAGTCATTTGTTCTTCTGGTGGTCATGACGGGGTGGTATGATATGACGGCTGTCACAGCCTAACCTGCTCAAGGAGCAAGTCTGTTTGTTTAATTAATTAATTCATTAATTCATTAGTTTCAAAATAAATATTTTAAACAATAAGACAAAAAGGAAAGAATAATAAATTGGCTTGGGTAGTAAAGTATAGGCCTATAAGGTTCACCAAGAACCGTCATTCTGACAACCGGAGAACAGCAGATATTAAATAGCCTTCTCTTAGAGTCTCATAATCTAGTCTTGTGTTTTATTAAAATTTATTATAATTGATATCGCAAAAGAATATGCACTTGTGTGCGGCATGAGCTGCTGTGCACTCGCACACAGGACTGCAACACAAGATTTTCATAAAATATAATAACTTGCCATTTCAGTTTGTTTCTCACCAAACCCACAGTACGCCTTCAGAAGGGCCTATTCGCCACAAGATGCATGGATTATTTTACGACAGATATGCATCCGCTTCAAAAAATAATAAAATAAAATATAAACTCCATTCTCTGCCATTAAATTGTCAAAACAAGCAGGACATTTTTGTGTGTGTGTGTTAAGTAATAAGCCTCTAGAACAACATTAAAGTGAGTAGTCACTCCAGCAGACCAGTACTGAAGTGCACAGGAAATAAGCAGCAGTCATATTTAAAGCAGTTTAAATTAATATTGAGTAGGCTACTGATTGATGTTAACTTGGATTTTTTCCCCATCGAGGGGTAATAACTTAATAATCTGTCATTTATAGTCACATGGTAAAGTGTATATTTTTATTTGTGTAACGTTAGATTCAAAATAACTACAAAATGTCATGCCTTTAAAAAATAAAGAGAACAACAGAATGAGCTGCTTTAGCGCATCTCGGTCTCCTTGAGCATCTTTCTGGCACATGCCACAAACATGAACCACAGCGAATACTGGTGTTTTAAAAGGCTTCATTTAGATTATTTAATGTTAAATGCATAATATAAGTCACTTTGGAATAAATCACAATAGTCCTAAATATCATGATAAAAAAGTGACTTCTGGAGTCTGGAAATTTTGCCGACCCCTCTCACTTTAAGAAGCGCTGGTCTACACAGAAGAAAGCCCTGTCTAGACTCTGCCCCATGTGTCGAGCTATTCATTAATCTGTTTGTTTGATGAAAAAAGATGAAATGTAGTTCAATCAATACAACTGCAGCAGCGGAGGACTATTATTCTGCAGCGTGATACTGTGAAAGAACTGATGATGATGGCATGGTATGATCTTCATCAGGCGTTTAATACCCGCCCACGTGTAGTAATCAAATATTCAATATGTTTATTCATGTTTCTACTCCTGAATGTAAAACAAAAATTGATGCTGAAGTCAGTTTTTTTTTTGAAAAAATAAAAAAATAAAATACACATAAATTTCTTTAGACAACTTCTGCATTATTTATTTCTTTTTTTTAATTTAATGTGTGATGCGTCATAATAACGAATGAACAACATGACGGAAGGATCTTCACAGGTTCACATGAAGCCAGTGTTAGTATTTGTCTGGTCATGTGATCTCAACATGTCTGTCCACATGCATCACTCCATGTCAAATAAAACCACTTTAATTACGATGCTCATATGACATTCTTCAAAAATAACTTTCATTTCTGTAGAGCTGGACATCTGAATACAGATTAAATAACTGAGTTTAGTTTAGAGAATAAAAACTGACCTGTTTGTTCCTCAGGATCTTGTTTCAGACTGAACACTTCTTCAATCCTGATGTCTTCACTCTCCTCTTTAACAAACATCATCTTCATCAGTGTGTCACGTGGATCTCAGTCTCTTCAGCTCCAGTTCAGTGTTCAGTGCACTGCTGAGGGAGAGCTCACAGACTTAAATCACCTGATTACACACTCAAATCATTCATAAAATAACACACCTTATAATGAAAGTTCACATTTAGGTAGTTATGATGTATATTAGTTATCTAATGATTTGCTGATCACATTTAATAGACTGCACTAAATGAAAATATTTTCTCTTGGTTTAAGTTTTCATTAAACGCGTTTGTGTCGAATTAAACGGTTCTGACCAGCACGTGACGTCAGCGACTCATTATGTGAATCATTTGATTCAATTGACTCGGAGTCTAAAAAGCTCAGTTTCTCCATAAATACATGATAAACTGACTGATAGTCGGAGTGAGATGAGACTCACCTTTTGTGTTTATGTTACTCGAGTGTGGATGCGCTTTACTCACACACACACACACACACACATATCGTTAATAACTTTTAAATAACACATTAATATGTTACAGTAAATATTACACAATTAATTCTGTACTGTTCGTAAAACTTTAAAGTTGAACAGTTTCTACACGTGAAATGCTTTAAACACAAACCTTTTTTGAGTCGAATCACATTAGATGCAGGAGCGCCGCGCATCCTCATGACGTCACATCACCACGCCAAATTAAAAGTCCTGCTCACACGCTGGTGTCTAATGCATAGAAATGTACATAGAACATGTACATAGTACATTCTTGTGTCAATAGTGAAATGCAAAATAATAATAATAATAATAATAATAATAATAATAATTCTTCTCATTTTAAAATTGTGGACATATTAAGTTAGTACCTATAATACCTGAAAACATGTATAAAATGTCTAAAAAATTACGATTGATGAGATTTATTTTCATTATATTTATATTATATAGTATTTTCAATACTTTCAAGAATTATTGACATTATTTGGGTCACTTTAAAGTTTAAAGTCATAAACTGATCAATGAATGATATAAGCCATAGCCATAGCCATAAAAACACTTATGTTTAAGTGATGAAACTCTGATAAGTTTCTCTCAAACATCATATATTTTTATATTTTGCATTACACTTCAAATGTGATGTGTCTTATACAGTAGTTTCAGTACTATATTACAAAACAAGGTCCCACTTTATATTAGGTGTGTTTTTAATAAAAAAAAAAAAAAGAAAAAAAGAAAAAAGAAAGAAATTTTAGGTACAATGTCTAAAATGACCCATATTGCTTTTCTACGTTGTTTCAATCATGCCTGAGTGGGTTTGGTATCTCTTTTTAATAAGTGTCTTAGCCTACTGTAATTCACTATACTGTGGTAGTTCTAAGTCATCAATCAATCGCCTTCAACTGGTTCAAAATGCTGCTGCCAGATTCCTTCATACACTGTAAAACCCGACAAGTAACAACTCAAACCGTAAACAGATATCCTTGATTTAAACCAAGTAAGTTTTAAAACTTTGCAATTAAGTAATTAAGTGATTGAGTGATAATTGTGAATTAGTGATGAACAGCTGCTGTTAACAAACAGAATCACTGAAGAAAAGAGAAACACAAGAACTACAACTGACTTCAGACACAGCCTTAGATAAAATAAACTGAAATAAAATACATTAAATCTCTCAAGATCTGATTAAACAACCCCACAAACAGCATCACCAGCTCCACTTATTAATAACCAGACTGACTTTATTTCTGTCAGACGTCTACAGAAGATCTGATTGAGAATTAACTAAGGTTTAGATGTTGATTTATTGTTTCATTTGAAGTAACCATATTAGAGATCAGTGTTTGCTTTAGTTGGGCTCTTGACCCTTGACTTCTGACAGAAATAAAGTCAGTCTGGTTATTAATAAGTGGAGCTGGTGATGCTGTTTGTGGGGTTGTTTAATCAGATCTTGTCGGGTTTTACAGTGTGCCTATAACTAGAAAATGAGTGTTCACTATTGTTATTTTGCATTATTTGACACACTATTTTCCTAATTAATGCTGTACAGTTGCTTTGACACAACCTGTATTGTTAAAAGCGCTATATAAATAAAGATGACTTGACTAAAGGTAAGGTTACATGAACGAGTGGTTCTATCATAAGCATGCATAAAATAGTATACAATATTTTTTATTTTTATTTTATTTTTTTATTTGTTTCTTTCTTTTGGTCAACAAGCAAAATTCCATTTGCATCATTTTGCACAGGACAGCATGAAACTTACAGGTACATACATACAACTTTACATATGCATGTACACATGCATAACCATACAAAATAAAATAATTACAAAATAAAAAAAACAACAACAACAACAACAAAAAAAAAGATATTTATACTCTTATTGACCAAAAAGGTGTAGGCTGAAGCTAAAGCTTATTATGCCTACCCTTAACTCCACACAAACAGCACTAATTGACATTAATTTAATATGAGAATATAGAATATTCTAAATATATATTTAGAAGAACATGCATTTTTATTTTTGTTTTTTTTTTTTTTTTTTTTTTTTTTTATTTTTTTATATATATATATATATATATATATATATATATATATATATATATATATATATATATATATATATATAAGACAATATACTGTACAAGAACAGTAAAAATATACACAATGAGCTGAAGGATATGTGTGTTCATAGAAAGGTTTGTCTGTGAATGAATAGGGAAGAGTCCATTTCTATGGCATTGTGTGTCTTTCCTATGAGTGAATGAAGTGAGTGTTGCTCTGCCTGCATTCCTTTGAGCAATAAAACCAGTGTGTTTGTCAGATGGTAGCCCTGGCAACTGAGCCTTCTGGGGTGTTAGTTGCTTTCGGGGGTCGTCCCCAGAACTCCAACACATAGCTGGCTTGTTGGTTTTAAAGATTATTTGTGAAATGTAACAAATAATTGTGTGTCTGCTCTGTCCAATCGTTACATCACTTTAGGTCAGTAGGCATCTTTAGCAGCTGCTTGAATGCATTTGACCACATGAGTGTCCACACCATGACAGCAGTCTGGTCAAATGTGTTTTCAGCTACCTCTGGAAGAAGTTGAAAGTGGAAAGATCAAAACATTTGAGGCCCCGTTTACACCTGTATTTAGTGCTGTCTACTTATGGTTTGAATGCATCTTACTGTAATAGCAAGTGTAAACAGGGCCAAGTCCAATTCACGGCTCTTTATCGTCTTGGACTCTGTCAGCACACCGCACCCTCTGAACACAATTTGTACATGTTAGGTTCAGTTTTGTAATTTGGTAAACTCATTTTTTTTTTTGTTTTTTTTTTTTGTAACAAAATATTTTTTTCACTGTAAATGAAGAAAAATTATCATTATAGTGCAGATTGGTGCATTACATTACAGATGGTAACATATAACAAAAAACAGCAACAAAATCCAAACCTCAGATCAAGCAGTTTATTTGTGAAGAACTCCAAAGAACTATAGAATAAAAAAGAAAAAAAAGAAAATGCTGATCAAAATAATGCTCACTGAAATAAGCCTATTACGTCTCTCTCTGCGCTTTTGCCTAATCAGGAAAGAAGTGCCGTTTTTCAACTCTTTATTAAACTCTTCGATAGCATTGTCTCTAGCCTCTTTAATTTCATCTAGAGTCTTCTGAAAATGAGCAGCTGTTTGTCTCATCTGATGAAGGAATTTCAAAATGTTTGATCTGATATTTTTGCCATTTCTTTTGTCTGCTGATTGATTCATTTCAGAGAGCTCAATTGAATTTTGAACAATACAAACAACATCAAGAACAACGAACAGAGCTGAGATTACACCACTGACCGCCGCTGCTGAACGGGCAGCTTTTGCAGTCTGTGCAGACACACGGACCGTTTTAACAGCCCCTGAAGACAAGCGAGTGGTTTTGGCAACTTCTGAAGACAAGCGAGCAGTTTTGGTGGCCCCTGAAGACAAACGAGTGGTTTTGGCAACTTCTGAAGACAAGCGAGTGGTTTTGGTGGCTTCTGAAGACAAACGAGTGGTTTTGGCAACTTCTGAAGACAAGCGAGCAGTTTTGGTGGCCTCTGAAGACAAACGAGTGGTTTTGGCAGCCTCTGAAGCCAAATGAAAAGTTTTGACAGCCTCTGAAGACGAATTAATTTTTTTGACAGCACCAGAACATAACTGGAAGCCTTTGATACCACCTTTAGTCCAACAAACAGCTTTGTCAAACTGCTTAGCCCCTTGACTCTTTGGGGGCATTTCAGCTTTAGGGAGTCCTAAAATGGCTGAAAAGCCTCTCATTTTATCCCCACCTGCCTGGATCATCCTTGCTGGTAAATAGTAATCATCCTCCTGCTGTACCAGCTGTTGAATGTCCTCTGTGCTATGAATAATTGTACTCACATTCTCAAACATTGCATTGATGGTGTTCTGGAAATCACTGGTGATCTTCTCAAGAGTCTCACGTAGGTGTTTCTGCTGGGTGTCGTTAATGATGTTGCATATTGTACCTGTTGCTCCTCCAACTACTCCAACAACACCACCAACAGCAGTAAGAGCTAAAGAAACCCCCAGTGTGACCGGGGCCAAAGCCAGGCCCACTATGGATGCGATTCCTCCAGCTGCTCCTATTGCTGCTCCTGTCAAACTGCCCACTGTAGTGTTCTTGTGTGTGGATTCCAGTTCATCGGTAATGATACTGAGTTTCTTTACTTGACCAGTGAGTGTGCGATGCTTTCTGTCAAAATCTAAGTTTAGTGTGTTTATCTCTGTTTTCAAGACATCCAAAATGTGACGTTTCCTGGAATATTAGAAAGTATTTTAATCTTGTTTTGTGCATTTTATAGATTGCAGTGTAGTGGATCAACTGGGGATCAATCAGCTGGTGACATGCTCTTACATGCAATTAATTTGACCGGGATTCCCAAGTGGTGACAAATTTATCAGATGCAGTTGTTAGTGGACTATCAGAGTATTTCAAACGCTTTAAGCATGAGCAGTTTGTTGGGAGTCTGCTTTTTTATGCTTTGTGGAATATCACATACAGTGAATCTGCTGGAAAGCCAGTTATATACATTTATGCACATGTCCCCACTTGATCCATAACACATAGAGAGAACATGTTGTGGCAAAGTACACTCTGTGACTACATTTTTAACAATTATATATGCCATAATGCAAACATAAATTACATAATATAAAATTTATAAAGGCAAGTTAGAGCAAGAAATGCTTACTTTTTAGTTGTCTCTAGTTGATTCCCACGAGTCTTAAACACCGATTTGAAGTGGTCCATCACTGACAGACAAGATGTATTTCTAAGTCTCTGATCAAAGTAAAAATGAACTCATCCATGAAACAGCAGCATGATTATTGCTCTTAGTAGTATTTACTAGGTTCAGATCAAAAAAACTCAAAGCCTGAAAATAATGCATGCATAGCCACTTATCTTAAATAATGTGTTTTTTTTTTTTCAAACAGAAAAGAACTGGCTTACCTTACATTTAAGCGTATCCACCTTGTCTTCCAGTTCATATGATTATGAAAAGGGAGAGGGCAAGGCAGGTGCTAAATAGTTTCATAAGCTGCTGTTGTTGGTTAATAGTTTACAACAGTTAAGCAATATTACTCACTATCATGCCGTTGACCTATATACGTATATCAGGAGAGCTGATATTCAGAACAAAAGCAGCTGTGATATTGCTGTTATACAACCACTTCAGTAAAAAAATATAATAAAAAATTATATATATATTTCTTTTCCACTAATGAAACATTCTGAAAAAGAAAGCAAATCAAAACTCTATTTGTACCAAGCAGCACAGTTTATTTTATGTTCTGGATGTTGAAATGTATTTCTTGTGCATATTCTTTCATAGTTCTTCATTTTTGCTTATGCTCTTGCTATAGTTATGGTTTCATTGTGTACTATGTTGTCTTCACAAGCTTTGTGTGTGTGTTCTCCATATCAAGGTTTTTAACCTCACAGGACAGTGTTATAAAGCAATAATATTCCATTATCGTATAACACTTCTTGAATTTTTGCTGGTCAGAAGAAGCTGAAAAAATTAGAAAAACTTAATATTAATATCATTTATTAACTTTGCTATTTTTTTGTCTTATGCTTTCCATTTTTCCTAGTCTCTTTGTACCTTTTGGCTGATAGAAAAGTTAATTGATGATTAATTTTGTTTATCAGACAGATTGCAGTGTTATCTGGTTAAGAGTATCAGACAAAACAAATATCCTGTTCCTGAAGGAATCTGGTATAAAAATCAAAATAAACCGCATACTTCATACTATTTAGTAGGCAAAAAGCAGTAGGTGAAGGAAAAGTATGCATGAAATCTCAATATCCACAAAAGAGTAGGCAAGATTTACCTGGATGGAGCACTATTTCTCGCGAGATTCGGGCGTACGTATACTTAAGTATCATTGGAATATGCCTACTTACCTACTATATAGTAGTTGAAATGGGTACGTGAGAAGAGCAGTATGTCCGAAACCACAGTATTCAAAAAAGAGTAGGCGAGAGATCCCTGGATGGCCTACTGCGTCCGTCCAGACTCCGAAGTGCTCGCAGGATACGTTTCTATCCCACAATGCCATGGGAGAGTATACGTTAACCAAGAAGAAGAGGGGATGCATCTAGTCTGCCGCAAACAGCTGCAAATCCTTAAGAAGAAGAAGAGGAGGATACGTCATAATCGCACATGGAGAAGAACGAGGATGTTTTCAGATGTATTAAAAACTAAAATCATGGTGTCTCGTGTTAAAATTGCATTTTTTTAACTACTGTAAAGGAAACTGTTGAATTCTTTAAGGTGTTGGGACAGATATTATAGTATATTTGAGAGTTTGAGGTAAAAATGTGTTTATTTATAGCTACTGGGGAGCTCCAGTAAGCACACATGTGTCTACAAAGTGGATTGCTGCATTCATAAATTCTATCGTAAATTTCATTATTTCCACTTCTGAAGTCGTGATTGCAAGCACTTTAATGTGCAGTTTTTAACTAGGAAACTTACGTACGTTAATTCAGATGGCTTGTGACTTTAGTATTTTATATGTTCTAAATTATATATGTCATAATGGTTTACTAAATGTTTATGTAATATCTGACAGAAACATCTTCGGCAACAATTGCAGAAGAGAACATCAACACAACATGAAATAGACATCAGTGATGTGTGTGTGCTATTAGCTATGCAGTAGAATTCACTGTTGTGAACACTGCTAATGTAAATAATTATGTAATGTAAATTAAACCATACTATTTTAAAGGTTTCAAGAAATTATAGTTATCAATAAGCTATCAGATATATTTGTCTATTAGTACTGTTGATAAATTGAGTAGCAAATGTTATTGAATAAAACACATCAGCAACTGCCTCAACATTTAAATGTACACTCTAAAAGAAATGGTGCTTAATAGCACTGAAAGTGGTTCACTGGCTCGTAATCACAGGGGAACCATTTTAGTGCTATATAGCATCTGAACTAGCATCAAGTATGGTCTGTCAAAATTAAACAATTAAATAATATTAGAGACAGTGGCTGTACGTGTTTATGTTTTTTAATTTTTTTTTGCATAAAAAAGTTTTGTTTACAGTCTTCCTTTAACAGACAATAATATAAGACAATACTGCAAAAATAGTTTACTGTCAAGCTGTTATATTCCTGTTACATATTTATTGCCCAACATTCCTAATTTTTGTCACATCTGCCTACTGTGTAGGAACGAGGAGTGAGGAAACGTAGGAGTTTTCACACAGAACAATCTTTAATCACAGGAAGGAAGGAGCACACGTAGCACAGAGGGTTGACTTTCAATACCAGACAGCGAAACAAAGACAACTATAAATACACAACTAACGAGGGAGGAAACGAGACACACCTGAGAGCAATAAACACATTTCACATGAGGGAGAAACTAGGTCAGGGGGAAAACACTCAAACACAGTCCAAGGGCGTGACATATCTCTCCCCTTCACATCCTCACGCTGAAGAAACCACACAGAGAGGGACGGGTGGGACCTTGGGAAGAGGCTCGGGAGCAGGACGACAGACAGAGTCCAGGGCTGATCAGACTAAAATTTAATTCTAAAATCTCTTTGTAATCTATAATAACATTACATTTATTTCATATTTTCTCTATGACCTTCTTGAATATTATACAGGCACCTGCAATTTTGGCCAAATTGTAGATTGTTGGTGAATTTGCACATACTATAATGTAAGCATCATTAATGACCCCTTGTGTTCAGTTTTAAAATAAAAAGATTGATTAGTGAAATGAAAAAAATATTTAATAAAAAATGAGAATGATTAGTAATTGTCTCTCATTGGCCCTCAAAACCTTTCTTATTTAGAGGTACAGTATTGCATGATTTGTAGATTATATTTAATACACTTTGCATAAACGTTTGCAATTCGTTTTTAAAAGGTAACATTACAGGCTTATGGCCTCTACGCTTACATTTCTTTTTTTGATATTTTTTTTTTTAGGAACACCTTCTGATCAATGACAGAAATTAACCGTCTCATTACAGGGCGATATTTGACTCCATTTTTTTCCCTTTGTAATCCTATTTTTCAAACTTTATTAAATGTATGTCATATTTTGAGCCAAAGCATTTAGATTTATAAACTTTTATCAAAAATTTTAATTAAACAATAAAGCCTATAAAGTCTATAAAAGAATAAATGAAATCAGCATCAACAATTCTTCTTTGCAAGGCACAGAACTCTTCTTTTGTGTTTCAAGCATCAAAGAAATAAAAGTGCAATACAGCTTTAAGTTTTGTTTTTCTCCATACATTTGAACGTGTCCTGTTTAAACGTATATTTTTCTGAACAAAACAAATATACATATATACATTATCATGCATTTTTTACCATTTTTGACAGAAGACATGCACTAAAATGTCATTCAGTGTAACAATATTTATATACCAAAACATCTTGTTAGGAAGCCCTCAAAGTGAAGTGAAAATCATTTAAAATATATAAAAATGTAGTATGATCATATATTCTTATTTGTATTTTAATAAGTACAGGTCATAATAAGTAAATTGTTTCGTTTGTACATAAATATATGTTACACTGAATGACGAATTTGCCAAAAAGAGAGATAACATTGCCACTGTTTTATACAAAACCCTTCTGTATAAAAGAATAGCAGCACAAATGACGATAACTGCACAGAGAAACAATATTGTTGGAATCTCTTTTATATTGTAGGATATTGATGGATTTGTTTTTTGTTTTTTCCAGCTGATGAATGATAAAAGCATTGACAGCTAATTAGAATTCATTCAACTTTAAAGAGCTTGAGCATTTAAAGTGGCAGACCACAAATCTGCAGCACATGCTTAGAACGAACAGTGCTGTTGTTCATCAGTGCGGAGGCTAACAGTTACTGTTATAGTTATTTTAGAGTTATTGTTCTTGGTGTGAACAGGCTTTAAGAGTGCTGCCCGAGCTACACCTTAGTTTATTAGCTTTTTACAGTGCCTAGTGACTCCCTCTGTTCATGGGTGTCTATAATTAATCAATAATCAAACTAAACCATACCAAAATGCATTAAAATATTAATATGTATTAAGTTTAACACATATTTTTCAATTCTAAACATTCCTCAATTATCTGTAATAAGATGCTAGAATTGTTATTTCTACAGTGAACTTGACCAGTAAAATTAATCACAAATATTCACAACATCTACTTGTTTTCCAAAACATCTAACATTAAAAGTGTTTTTTGGCATTTCACTGAATGACGTATGTTTTTGTAATCTATGTTACCACACCATGAAAAGGTGAAATGATCAAGAATTTAAGAGCAATAAACTCTTCTAATCAGTTTCTCGTATGATTTCAGAATAACTTCTCATTACTGTTACACTGAATGATCTCAGATACACTGCATTTTCAGGACAAAAGTCCCCTGTCCATTTAAATACTTTAACAAAACAATAAGACATAGTCCTTTTAATATAACACAGCCAATACTTGAAAATGCCAAGACAACACATATTTTTTAACTTGGTATTTTATGTTTATTTAAAGATGTATTGGTAAAATCAAAGTCCGGACCATTACGCTGAATGACAATTTTACACTTTGGAACATTATTTCCCCCATATTGTTACATTTTATTGACACAAAAGTAATTTGAAATATGAAAGACTAGAATTTACTTGCATTTAAGATGTTTTTAATGCATTTAAAATGACTTTTGTAAATGTAATGTGATGCAGACACGTCTCATCTTTGACCCGTTTATATATATATATATATATGAAATAAAAAATGAATGAATGAGAAACAGATCTTTTATTAAAAATGTTCTCTTTTTGTTTATTTGTAGTGACACAGAGAAGCAGAACACGAGCACAGCTGACGCTTTCTATCCAGTGTTCCCATAAAGAGACATAAAGCTCTAATATTGTCGAAGACGATTAAATCATAATACTGTGGCTAACGAAATCTAAATGTTAAGTATCTTTTACTGTAGTGACTGTAAAGCAACACCTGATCGGTTGAAGTGAGAACGTGCTATGATTGGCCGGCAGGAGAGTCCACCTGTCTGTGGATTTGTGTGTACATCTTGATGCTAGAAATGTTTCAAAATACACAGATGCATGCTGCCATGCACAGATGCACAAGAAGCAACTGGCAAATGAATGCTGGCAGAGCTGAGTTTGTGGATCACTGGAATAAAGGAAGCGTGCTGAAGAGGCTGAACAGAGCAGATCTGGCTCTGGATGAAGAGAGCGGAGAAGTGCTGGGGTACTAACATCTCACCCGAGGCTCAGCTGCAGGGTTAAAGGAGTGAAGCGTGGCTGAGAGCTGCTGCCCAACAGCAGAACGTCTACCACTCAAACTATGACAGCATGAAAATAAGCTTCGGTTTGGAATTGAAAAGAGCTCTTTCTGATGTAAAAGGCCAGAAACTCTTTTCAGTTTCCTTCTCCTTCATTCACTGTGGCGCGGTCTCTAAACCAGGCATGATCTAAGATGTTCTCCAAGGTGTCAATCGCTGATGGCCCTCCATGCCCAAGTTTCCCAAGAAGATCTGTGCATTCTGTGAAAGTTTCCAGAAGAGAGTGTCATTTGTCAATGTTTTACACTTTGCTCGTTTCAGCACTAATCATTTACTGTCACTTGTGTCTGAGCTTTATATGTTTTTCAAGCAATGTTCTTTCCATTGTGTTCCTGTCACTGGTCTCACCTCTGGACAGGTGTGCTTTTTTCCAGCACGGATGTCTTATGGTTTTGATGATCGCATCCAGCACGAAGTATAAGTTTTCAGCTGCTTGCAATTTAGCAGGCACTCTGAGCCTCGCCTCTAAATAAGCGTCTTCACTTCCTGTAAACAACACATTTCCAGAGTTTAGTAACGCATCAGCAGGGAACTGTAATAAATGAGTCAGTGATGCGTGTTCAGAAAGCCAACTCACGTTTTTTAATGATGTGCTCTGCGTATCTAAAGTCCATTATTTTTAACTGCAGGGTGTCCGTGTTGATGAGAATATTACTCAGATCTGTTTCATGAAAAATACCACGATCCCAGCAGTGACGCAGAGCAACGGCGACTTGCCACATGATGAGTCTCGCCTTTTCTTCACTCAGGTGACCTCGGGTTTTTTTGATGAACTTACGCAAGGTCACACAGGGATGGGGATTTTCCATTATCAAGACATTCTGCTCCTCCGTGATAAACCAGTCATATAACTGTATGACATGGTCGCAGAACGGAGGCCTTTGCAGCATCAACATCGTAGCTGCCTCTTCACACATAGGTCTGAGAAACTCTTCCTAAAGACAAGAGATTGACCAAAAGTTAGCTGACTCCTAACCAATTTCACATCTCCTAACTAAGGAGTGAAGGAAATTAAAGATGATGGCGATGAACTATTATTCTAGGCTTTGATTGTTTAATTCAGTTATACCTCATACTGTCGACCTACAAAAGTTAGTAAAACAATTCTTATTAGTGAATTTATTGTTGTAGTAAGTCTTTTCTTATTAGAGGATTTGATGTAGTTCTAGGTTTTTTCATCTTGACAGATTTGATGTGTTCGTGGAAAATGATGAACATTTTTGCAAACGTAAGTAAACTGATGTTTGTTTGTGTACATGATCATCTACAGTCTCTTTTAAACGTGTTGATCGATACTGTAAACTAGGGATGTTCATTTCTGTTATTTTTCCTAACCGACAACTGATATATAAACATATATATATATATATATATATATATATATATATATATATATATATATATATATATATATAAATATATATATATATATATATATAAAACGAATAAATAGGCCTATACGAGAAACATATTTATACTTAAATTATAAATTAAGAAAATGAAAGAAAAACATGTAGCCTAGTACGCAGAGTTTCGGTTCATTTTTGTGCTGTGTGAAAGGAAACAGACGGCAGAAAGCGCGGCATCCTATTTTTCTTTAGCCTTATTTTACAAAAGCACAATGATTTGTTTTTATTGTGAATGAACACAAATAAAGGCAAACCTTTTACGACTCCGATTATGTTTAGGACTAAAAGGAGTAGTTGCGTCCACTGTTAGAAGGAAAAAATTCAAGTGATTGCACCGCATGTGCGCACAGTTAAGCTTTGCTATACCTTGACAATGCAGCCTGTTCATAATCAAAATAAAATACAGTCAGTCAAACATATGGGGAAAAAAAATGTGTTAAAAAATATGTATTCAAATCTGTTAAACCGTTAAGGTTAAGTGTCATCACTTTACCGCATTTAGTTTTACTTTGAACGCGAGTGAAGTACATAATAAATAATATTTTGACATTCAAATACATCGTGAATACGGAAACATTTGATTTTGTGTCGAGTGAGAGACCCAACGTTGGTTTCAGTTTAGTTTTAGCCTAAATGAGTTGGTTTTGGCTTGTCGTTTATATTGCTATAGCCTCTTATATTTTTAATTCTTGTTCTTTTCTAAATACTGTTAATTGAAAGGATTTGTTGTGGAGTGAGGGGAACTAAACTTTCTTTGCTATGTTTACAGTGTTTATTATAATGTTTGTAAACATTTCGCGTCGGCATTAGGCTTATTTCTGAAATAATAAAATGCGACTTATACGAGACTTATGTTTTTTTCCACTAAAAACAGCACATTTTAAATTTTTATAATTTAACTGATTGTATTAATCTGTCAAAATTCTTACCGTCAGTTAAACGGTTAAAATGAGCATCCCTTCTGTAAACACTTATGTTTATGTCAGGACTTTAAAGTTCACAGAAAAAGTTTGATTATTCAGAAAGAGCAACATACCCTCTGGCCATCCGATCTTCTGATTCCTTCATAGACACCCGATCCCACTTCTTCTCCCACTTCATAGAGAGAGCGCAAGTACTCTGCTCCATGTTGAGCTTCATAAGGAAAGACAAAGTGTGACAACATGTTAATGAACAGACTGAAATCCAGCTGCAGCGCTCTGTAATAAAACCAGAAACAGACTGAATGAATCAGAGCAGTAATAACTGGAGACTCACGATCTGTTGTCTGGGACTCGAGCGGATCGGTGTCTGCTGTCGGTTCTGCTCTGGATGTTTGTGGAGGCTCCTGCGATGGCTCCGGGTCAGGCACACGAGGACACACTCTGGTTTTGAGGGTTTGGACGTGATGTTTTACAGACTTCCACACGCTCCTCAAACAACCACAGCCTTTCCTCCCTTTTGTGTGTTTCTCTGCAAACAGAGAATATTGATTAGAAACATCTTTATTATTAGCACAGATTAGTGGTCGACCGATATATCGCCAAGGCCAATATATCGGTCGATATTTGTCATTTTTCAAATATTGCCATTGGCCTATAAGTTGTTCTTGATGTGGCCGATGCGTTTGAGGCAGGACTTTTATTTTAACGGCGCTGAGAGCGGCACATTCTCCCTCTTGTTCGCTGTCGTCATTAACAGTTCTGTCTAATACGGATAGAAGTCTGTCTAATAATCAGACAGGACGGTTAAACAAGGGAACTAAAATGTATACAAAAAAAAGTATTATAATGATTGCTTTTATATTATTAGTGATAGAGAGGCAAACATTAAAATACTTTCTCGTTTGCCGTCAGCATTCAGCAAATACGCATTTATATCATTTAAAGAAATCTTTGAATGACTTATGAACATTTAATATCACAGAGCTTGCAAACTTCAGTGGGATCCAGCTGTGAGATCTTGTGAAGTGTGCATGTACTGTGTGCCCTGTTGGTTACAGTGTTTACTTCCTTTTATATTATATTTTTATTAAATATTTAGTTATTTGTGAAAAATATTTTGTCATCTAATGTATTAGTATAATTTATTTTTATTTTTAATTTTTGTTACCATTTTCAAATGATTTCAAATTTCTTAAATACTACTTAAATTAAATTATATCGCCAATCTTGCTTTCCAAGATATCGGCACTGGCTGTGAAAAAAACCCCGATATCGGTTGACCCCTAGCACAGATTACAGCTGATTGATCAGTTTTGTAAAACTGTCCTAAAGTAGAGCTGCTTTATGTTGTTCATATTCATGTTCCAGAAAGAAACTCTCATTTCTGTATATAGGTCAGTATAGATTTGCATTAACGTTGTCAGTTACCGGTTGGGTTGTTTTGTTGTTCAGGATTGTTCTCAGACGACGGTTGAGCTGTGCTGCTCTCCACTGGGAAGTACTCGAATGCATCCTCGAACACGTCGCTGCTGCTCTCAGCTGAAGCTACAGCTCTCCTCTGCGTGGCTTGAGCGTAATCGAACACCGGCTCGGACTCGAGCGGATCTGTGTCTGCTGTCGGTTCTGCTCTGGATGTTTGTGGCTCCTGCGATGGCTCCGGGTCAGGCACACGAGGACACGCTCTGGTTTTGAGGGTTTGGACGTGATGTTTTACAGACTTCCACACGCTCCTCAAACAACCACAGCCTTTCCTCCCTTTTGTGCGTTTCTCTGCAAACAGAGAATATTGATTAGAAACATGGTTATTATTAGCACAGATTACAGCTGAATGATTAACTTGTAAAACTGTCCTAATGCAGAGCTGCTTTATGTTGTTCAAGTGAATAATTAGCAAGTTTTCACTGAAGTTCATGTTTCTGGAAGAGACTCAGTGTTGATGCTGTGCTACACAGAAGTCACACAGTAATCGTCTCCTAGTATTTTTTCTGTATCCATGTCAGTTTTGATTTGTATTAACATTGACAGTTACCTGTTGGGTATTTTGTTGTTCAGGATATTTCTCAGCTGAAACAACAGTGCTGCTGGACGGATGAGCTCTGCTGCTCTCCATCTGCACTTGTAAGAAGTTCTCAAACGTGTCTTCGAACACTTCGCTGCTGCTGCTCTCCGTCTCAGAGTTATTTGTATACATTGTTTTGACTTTCTGCATCTTTGATTCTATAGTACTGTGTATTTGAATGCTGTGTCTACAGACTGTGAGTTTGTTAACACTTTCTGTCAAGTTCAATCTCAGGGAACTGCACGAGCTTCAACTGATAATGGCTGGACTGAACTCATTTAGTGTTGTTATATGTTCTGTGCCCTCTGTGACGTCACATCATAAATAGAACTGCGTGTCACGTGACCAGTCGAGCGCGCAAGTGACGTCACTTGCAAAGACACAAATACACCGGAAATAACAGTTTCCAGTTGTTCGATCGCTTTGCCAAAAAAAGATGCTGTAATGATGCTGTTAAATGATTTAAAGTAGAACTATAACTGGACAATCTATCACATCTACTCTCTGTAACGGATGAAGAATCTATATGAATGTTGTTCCACCATTTCAACAGTAGACTAGACTGTGGTGGGTAAATTCAGAGTAAATTTCCCTACACGGGTCACTATGAACACTGACGTCACTCTAAAATGATGACGCGCAGCAGAACTGTACAAAAGCTGTACATCCGCACATCACAGTATTATCAACCACCGCATACACCTCCATAACAATGTGCAGGATTCAATACTCGACAGATAATAAAGCACTCACCTGTCACTTGTAAATAAAGTCGGTGCGTCTGTCATGTCCCTTCACTCGTATTAAAAAGTAAACATGGACGAGTAACTTCTTGTGTTCGGTGCTAGCTGTTAGCCACTCATAGCACTCATGTTTACAATCTTTGAAATGGCGCACAAAACCTTTGTTAGCGAATTCAGTTTGAGTAGTTTATCCTTTCTCAATTATTCCTCTTTTGTCTGCAAAGGGCATTTAGTAGATGAGCATCTAGATCTGGTGAAGGCGCCGGCGACTGCGGTTTTATTTTCTTCTTTTACTTTAATTTCACTTTCATATTCATATCTTGGAAATTCCCAACTAAACGCTGTTGCCAAATCCAGCTACTTTAACACTGTAGCCGCGGGTTGTTTTTCATGTCCGCTGGTTGAAGCGACCTCAATAAGCTGATATTTATCCCCTGGAATATGAATTTTACCAGGAGAACCCCGCCAAAAACATTTATATTTTACACCTGGAACGCGATTTTAACGGGGCACCCCTCGAAACGCGATTGGGAGGGGTTTGTCGAGAAAACCTGGCAACCCTGACTGCTAGACCCAGAGGGCGTGCTGTCATTGAACGTCAAAATGTGATTGGCTGATGATTCTGTCACTAATGCTCAGATGTGACGTCTTTGAACAAAAGGGTAGCACTATCTGACTTTATGAAGGATACTCCAGTTCAACCTCAACGAAACTAATCATAGGCCATTTCGTGGACATTACACAAATGAAAATGATACCTTAATAATAATAATAATAAAAACATTTTTCACACAATTTTATTTTTATAGGGCCAGCAGAGAAGGCCCTGACGACCCACCTCTATTTCACATTTATACCGGCAAAGCTAATCATTATCAAAGATACAAAAGAACTATTAGGTCTAAATAGCTACACAAAATTATTTTACAAAATTACGGATAAAAAAAAATATATATATATTGGGTTTTTATTGTATAATTTTATTTTAAGCCTGTTTCAAGGAGACAGACTATTTACAATTTTTATTATTAGATAAACTGACAATAGTTTTATAAAATAGTACACTATAAAAATAAATACAAGTTTAGAACATATCCATAAAAATAAATACAGAAGAAGGAATGCAAAGAAGCACATTATGTATTTCAGTTTCAGTTCAACAGAATACTTTCAGATTCAATTCAGTTCAATTCAAGTTTATTTGTATAGCGCTTTTTACGATACAAATCATTGCAAAGCAACTTTACAGAAAATTCAGTTTCTACAATATTTGGTAGTAGCTTATCAGTGATGACTGTTAGTTTGGGTTAGCATCATCTGAGGTCCTCTGAGGGGCTGGCATCATCTCTTCTCAGGTGTTCTGGATCCAGACTGGAGCTTGTGTAAATCCTAGTTACCACGGGATGTAAATCCAGCAGAAACAGAGAAACAAACAGAGACATAATTAGCGTAGCTGCTGTTCCAGCCAAGTAAAATTAATTAGTTTAACCCAAGCTAAAGAGTAATAATGCACATTTGATCAGATATAACTGCAGTACAAAATTATGAGATGCATTATTTGAATGCTTGGCCAAAGAGGTGTGTTTTTAATCTAGATTTAAACAGAGGAAGTGTGTCTGAACCCCGAACATTATCAGGAAGGCTATTCCAGAGTTTGGGAGCCAAATGTGAAAAAGCTCTACCTCCTTTAGTGGACTTTGCTATCCTAGGTACTACCAAAAGTCCAGAGTTTTGTGACCTTAGGGATCGTGATGGATTGAAGCGTGGTAGAAGACTAGTTAGGTACGCAGGAGCTAAACCATTAAGGGCCTTATAAGTAAGTAATAATATTTTGGTAACTGATACGGAACTTAATAGGTAGCCATTGCAGAGCCTGTAGTATTGGGGTAATATGATCATATTTTCTTGACCTGGTAAGGACTCTAGCCGCTGCATTTTGGACTACATGTAGCTTGTTTATTGAGGATGCAGGACAAGCATTTAGCAGTGCATTACAATAGTCCAGTCTAGAGGTCATGAATGCATGAACTAGCTTTTCTGCATCAGAAACAGGTAACATGTTTCGTAGCTTGGCAATGTTTCTAAGATGGAAGAATGCGGTTTTTTGTAACATGGGAAATATGATTTTCAAAAGACAAGTTACTGTCTAATATAACACCCAGATTTTTGACAGTAGAGGAAATAACAGTACATCCGTCTAATTGCAAATTGTAATCTACGAGATTCTGTGTAATGTTTTCTGGTCCAATAAGTCATATCTCTGTCTTATCTGAATTTAATAGGAGAAAATTTAGATCGGGTGGCGTCTGGTTATTTGTTAATCTAGCCACTGTGCTAAATAAAAACCTTGGATTGTTTTGGTTGTTTTCTATGAGTTTGTGGATATGCTCGGCCCTGGCAGTTTTTTTAGAGCCTGTCTATAGCTGGACATACTGTTTTTCCACGCAATTCTAAAAACTTCCAAGTTAGTTTTTCTCCATTTGCGCTCCAGACTACGAGTTTCTTTCTTGAGAGAGTGGATATTACTGTTGTACCATGGCACAGTACGTTTTTCTCTAACCTTTTTCAATTTGATGGGGGCAACAGCTTCTAATGTATTAGAGAAGATAGTGCCCATGTTGCCAGTCATTTTGTCTAGTTCATGTGTATTTATGGGTACACAGAGCAGTTGAGATAAATCAGGCAGGTTATTTGTGAATCTGTCTTTGGTGGCTGGAACAATAGTTCTGTCCGGACGATAACGCGAAGCTATATAGTTATTATCATCAATACGCAGAATGCACGATACAAGGAAATGGTCAGTAACATCATCACTTTGAGATACGATATCTATATCAGTAAGATCGATTCCATGCGATATAATTAAATCTAGCGTATGATTAAAATGAAGAGTGGGCTCTGTGACATTTTGCTTGACTCCAAAAGAGTTTATTAAGTCAGTAAACGCAAGTCCTAATGCATCATTTGTATTATCAACGTGAATGTTAAAATCTCCGACAATTAGTGCTTTATTAATGGTAACCAACAGGTGATAAATGACTCATCAATTACATGTTCAAGGAACAAGTTCATGTCCTTCATCTCAGTGAAGAAAAAGCTGAAAGGTTCCAGAACAACCATTCTGTCCTCTGAAAATTCAGCCTTCTGTAATTTGTCCAAGGCCTCATCAACATCTTCATCCTCCAAACAGAGTACTTTGGGCAGCTGAACAGAACCAAGCAGCACACTTGGCTGCTCCAAACACCACTTGCTGCTGGCTTCCTTTAAAACTCTCTGTAAAATAACACAAAGAACAAGGGAGATACAATTGTAAGAAACCAAAATCATTAATTCAGTATTGTTCAAAAAACTAAAAGAAACAATTACTTTGCCTTTGTTGCTAGTCCCGTAACAAAACAGTGTACCTCTTTCAAGTGATGATTCAAGTAGTACATCCTCCAACACAGGATGCAGTGTATTCATACTTGCATCATCTGCCTAACAATTTATAAAATACAAACAAATGAATATTACACTTGATTGTGTTAATTTAAAAACTTCATATTTAAAGAGAATTTGCATTTTGTCTGACCCACTACACAGTATATATACCTGTGATGATGATTCTTGAACCCAATGTTGTGTCTCCTCCTGTTAGTCAAACACCACATTAGAAGCAAACATTCACAAGGTACCATGACATTTTCAGTGTCATTTTCTCAAGTAAATGCTTTTACCTGAAAGGTGTCCTCTATCTCCCTTTACCTTAGTCTCAAAACAGACTGCCAATCACCCCTTAGTGCGGCTTTAGACTCCTCAGTGAAGTGTGCAAAAACCTTTCCATGGCTGTAAAAAGTGATAATATTAAACAATGTTCCATTATTTATTTATATCCATAAAAATTAAAAGAAATACTGTACCTGTCCAGCCCATAGTTCTCCATTAACATCACACACCACCATTTCCGCAGTTCTGGCATGTTCAGCTGCTCATAACATGCAAGTTAATACATCTTTGAATATTTAAATCACACAGACTCAATATTTGTGTAAACAAGTACTCACAATTGTGTAATCAAATGAGGAATCCATCACCATGTAAAATGCAGACTATACAGGAAAAATCATTGAGGCAAAACAACAAAAACAATCTTACCATTAACATAAAGACACCACAGTCACTGCCATAAGGTTGACCTGGAAAGCCCTTTATTAAAACAAAAGAAAGATGAGTGAATATAATATTTCAAAAAGCAACACTTTTGAGACTTGTTGTTTAGGTTATTGCTATTTTATAGGAATTGTAATGTTTTTGAATATAATCGTTGATTAAAAAAAAATAATAATAAAAAAAATAAAAATTGGTGTTTAACACAGATGCGTCGCTTTACTCTAAATATAGACTCGTTTTGCAGCATTCGAAAGGGTTTGTTCTCGGGGATAGGCCAGTCACGATCATACTCATCAAAGTCAGACCCATCGCTGCTTTGAGACAAAAAGTTTGTTTCAGAGTCCTCCCGACGTTTATTTAACAGCATAAGATAATTTTGGTCATGAAGTGTTTTGTTCAAACAGACTGATATGGAAATTTTGTTTCAGAGTCCTCCCGACGTTTATTTAACTGCCTGTGTGGCACCGTCCCACTGGAAAAAAGTACCAAATTTTCCACCATAATTAAATTCTCTCCAAGTTTGATTGTGAAAGTATGCCCAGTCTACTGGGGTCAAAAGCAGGTAGTCGCATTCAGATGTATTTTTTTTGTTAGATTAGGATGATATGGAGTTTTATATTCTGCTGCGTCTTGTCAAACACAAATGTCCCCACGCGTTCATCAGACACAGAGAAATCTTGCTTCACAAAATCTTCATATTCACGGCCAATCTTTGTTGGCCCACGTCTTTCCCGGTGAGTATCTTCACCCGTTTCAACAGAACTTCTTGCAGTGTTACACACATCACTCTTGTTTCAGGAGTGTTTGGAGTAGTGGTGGCCATCGTAACAATGTAGAAAACAATGTAGAAATATCCCCCGCGTATAACTGAGTCCCCTAAACCTTATTTAAATACCATATTCTGAATTTAGGTTGGGGGTGTGTCAAACAACTAAGGATGTGATTCAGCTAGAATCACATTCAGCGAAGCTAACCTGGTCCAGGGCAGGAAACTGTCAGACTAAGCTGAGCTCCTCTAACACTGAACAGTAGGATTGCGATGATATGACCACTGACTCTCTCACATATCATAGCCATGCAGCCCTTTTCTCTGGTTTTATGACAGCTGTACCTTTTATAGTTAGAACAGATAGCATTAGAACTTTACAATCTTACATTGCTCTTTATAGCATTAAAATCAAACTAAACAAGTGTAAAGCTCAGGTAGTTCATGAGAACCTCTGAGCAATTTTACAAATATATTTTTAATCAATTTAATAAAAAGAAAACCAGTAGCTGAATAGAGTGTAGATGGAAGAGAATTATTAAGAAACAATCTTGTATCTGATATAAACTAGGATAGTATAGTAATATAATTTAAATGTCTCGAAAGAAGATGAAGTTTAAAGCGATATTTTATGAAATCAAGCAAATTCACAGAAATATTGTCCTCTAACATCTCTAACATGACAGCAAAAACTAGGAATCAAACCGTGAGGCCTAGGAATTACCATTAGATGGGAAAATAAGAATGGCGAAACTGCGGTCAACAAATTCAAACAGAAAGAATGAGCAAAGTCATGAAAACACAAAATTGTACTTGTTTCTTAGTGTAATGTAGTGAAAAACTTTGTGGCTTACAGTTCACTATGGTGTGAACACACTGATAAAGTCAAGAAATCTTACAATTTTAGGCGAAAGAGTTAGAACAAGCATTTGGGTTGTTAGGCTAAATTGTGCTCATTGTCATTATAAAGATTTGTATGTTTATATTCATTTCAATGCATGTATGAACACTGTTACAGACTTTGTCTTAGTAACATGCAATACAATATTTTATTAAAAGATAACGCTATGGACTGTTTGAGTAACACTCTCTCATCTCTGACACTTTTACTGTCGAGTTTTACCGCTTACAGGCACCCAACTAACCGAAACCTGTAACGCTATCATAATTATTTAAAATAAATATAATCTTCATGCCTGACACCTGTGTAACCGACTAAAACTAATATTTATGCTAAACAAACATTTGCAGTTGTGAAAAATTAAGAGAATTAATAGATGTCAAAAACTGCTCCCCACATTTTCTTAAAGAAGAACAGTTTATTAAGATAGACATGAGTATACATACATATAGACATAAGAATGACTAAAACAGTCAAAATCATCCCGCCTCTCGCTTAAATTAACTACTTATCAACAGTGTTTTTTTTTTTATTGAAGTACTGTTTAGAGACGCATACAAAGAAAATAGCGCACCCATGACATCCATGACTTGTAATGTGTCATTTTATACGTAATAGTTGTAACAGAGACTCACTTTTCATGTTGAAGCCTAGTGTCTCGCTGCCATTCATTAATTCATGTAAACACACTTTGTATGTTTAAAGACTGTACAAAAGCAACCAAACAAAAATGTATACAGTATCATTAGGAAGTAGAAAAAGGTATTTACAGAGCTACACTGAAACTTTCACAATAGTTTTGAAGAGTGGTTTTCAGTATTGGGTATTTGTTATACTGATACATATTTCTGATGGGCAAACATAGTTCCTGTATAAAAGACTATGTCTATAACCTTTTCAAGGGTATGTAGTGTAATGTTATGGTTCTTAATTGTGATCACATTACAACAAGATGACATAGTGCCACTACCAAATCCACAAAAAGTGTACAAACAGAAAAATGTATAACTCAATAGATGCTTATGCATCTGACCGATGGGTTGTACACATAGACCTACGCTTTAATGTAAAGCGGAAATGTTGAAACAAATGAGCACGACAAGTAAAATGTGAACATTGTCATCAGTTATCTGAACAAGAGGTCAAAATCTAGTGCCATAAGGAAAAAAAAAGGAATTTTAAAACGTTTATAAAAATATACCCAAATGATCACAAGCGGCATTTTCCACATTCATATGGTAATTTTCTTAGTGATTGAGTTACATAGGGGTTTTGTGTGCACAAAATTCCTTTATTTTTTATGTATGTATTCTTTTCAAGAGTGTGGAACTTTAACAACCTCAAACTTTACTGCATTTCTAGCTTTGAGTGCTATGGTGAGATCTGTTTCAGTTGTAAGTGTAAAACTTTGTGTCGACGGATCATTGTATGGATATGGAGATGGATAATTGTCCTAAAATAAATAATTTAGTCAAACACTCGGGTAAAAATGTTCATTTCTATAAACAGTGAATGCTGATGGCTCTCCGAGAGAAGGCCTCACCTACAGTATGAGTAATGACATATACAGTCCAACAAACAAAATAAGTGTCATCCGTAATCCTGATAATTTGACTAAGTAAAACTCCAGTCGTAATAGATCAAGAGGGGGTTTTCTGTTTTCTGTATGTATTATGCACTTCTCTTAAATGGTGTGTAACTATGCCTCATGAATTTCCAATTGTGCATGGGGTCTGTAAAGGGGGGAAAAACATGGACAATAAGGTTTATTCTATATCTATTCTATATCAAGTAAAAATTTATAATAATAATAATAACCTAAGAAATGGTAATAAACAGCTGAAACAAGCTAAACTGGTGCAACTGTTTAATTTCATGCTGGATGCTGAAAAATTCACATTCGGATGCATCTAAAGCATTAGACAAGCCTTTAAAAAATAAAAGCATGAAACCATGGTACTCATGCAAAAATATTAAATAAAGTATGTTGAATGAATGTGTAAATATGTTTTCTTTGTTCGGTTAAGAATCTGCATCTGGATCCCTGTACTGGAACTTAGAAAAGAGCTATTCCTCCTGGTTGTTTAACACCTCAGGAGGGTAGTTACTTGAAACGTAGGTTTGCCAAAAAAAGAAAAAAATAATCTGTCGTCTGGTTTAGTTGTAATTTTAAAAACACCCCTTTCTTAAAAACATCGGGTAAAACTCATTTGGTAGCATGGTTCTTGTTTCATCATGTATAGATCGCATATTTATTAGACTGATAAAAGTAGCATTAACCTTTGCAGAAATAATAAAATTAAATGTTATAAGATACATTTGGTAACCTTTTATTCAAGCTAGATTAAAAAAGTATAAAATGCACAATATATGATTTTTGGAAAAAGTTAGAAAACCAGTTTTTAGTGTTTTCACCCATGGCCAACAGTGCTGACCTGGACTGTTGACCTTTCTGAATGATGTCATTGTGTTTGTGTGTGTGTGTGTGTGTGTGTGGGTGCGCGTGCGTGCGTGCGTGTGTGTGTGTGTCAGCATGATCACCTCGGACTGACATTTTCACTTCTGTTAGTGAGAAGAGCTCAAAGCAAGATTTCATTTTCCAATGTATGTACATTTTGTAAACATTTCATTCGAAAGGAACGACACTGGCCCCAGAATAATGTGAAGCATTTTTATTGACAAATAAAACTATTGTTACAGGTCCCGGGCAGTCGGGAAGACTGTAAGCAGTAATCAACTTGACATTAAAAGAGAGAGAGAGACAAGAGTTAGTTGTTTCCTTAACGGTCCTCTTTGTTGTCTTTTAATACACATACACATTTGCATTTCAGAGTCAGTAAGACACTTTGAATCACAAAATGATTCATAAACATGTTGGTACAAAATAATACACACTGTGTAGATCAAATAAACAATAAATAAATAAATTATATCAACCTTAACCAAATGTACAGGAATGCCCTAATTCTTACAACTGGCCTGAATTCAGGTAATGTTAAGTATCTTAAGTAAATAACTCAAGTGAGTAACTTATTTCAGGTAAGTAATAATGTTACATGAGTAAACTTTTCTATGACATACTGTAAGTGTCTTAAAATCATTAATAAAATAAATAATCCAATTGCAAAACAAATTATTTGGACATTTAAAACATGTAAATTACAGTTTGGTATGAAATTTAATTAATTTAACTAACCTTGACATTAAACGAGAGAGAGAGACAAGAGTTAGTTGTTTCCTTAACGGTCCTCTTTGTTGTCTGAGGATGCGCTGCAATCGTCATGGTAACTCTACTCTCTCAACTGCCACCCAGAGTTCAGAAAATGCAGCTGAACTATTCAGTGCAAACTCTTCATATATTTAAGTAATTAAAATAAAACTTATACATACATGTAAATAGAAATGAACATATGTAAAAATAAAAAGGAAACATATATAAATAATTTAATATGTGACCCAAACTATATGTAGGGTGGTCACACTCTCCCCAACAAAGAAGCTAATGCCTCCAAATATTCTTTAAATAACCATATTAACTTGTTGGTTCCTTTTCTCAATAGGCAAATGATGGTGTCATTGTCTGATATGGTATGAAAGGAGCAGTTATGTAGAATGATGGTATGTATATTGGTGATGGAGAAGTGTAGTATTGTGAATAACTGCTTGCTGGCATGGCTGGTGTCCCATAAAACCCTAAAGTGTTAACTGCTGTGTGTGTCTGTAATGATGGTTGACCTAAATGTGAGTAGGTGAGTCTCTGTGCTGGTCTTTGATGTCTTGTAGATATTCTGGGTTGTCTTGAAGGGGGATTTTGTATAGTTGTGTGAGAGTTAGTTTGGACAACAGGAATGCCTCCATTTTCATGGATGCTCTCTAGTATGAGTGTATCCTCATCTACAGGTAAGTATTCTTCATCTTTTTGTGTTTCTGTAGATTGCTCTTTTTGTTTGCTTTTTCTCTTTCCACTTATAGGTCCTCTGAGACTGGGAAGTGTAAGTCCTTCAGACGATCCTTGGTAAGTTGGCTCTCTCTCCTTTGACAACATAGGTTGTACATTTTTATCTCTTTTTGTTGTACTCTCTGGAATCCTTATCCAGTAGTATGTATTTTCTTCTTCAGAATCAGTCATATCACTGTTTGATGAAGTATCTTTCTTTGTTTTAGACCTCGTCTTTCTGTTGTTCCCCTTTCTTGCTGTAGGTGGCATCTCCAATACAGGTGATGGAACAGGTAAGTCATTTACAAGGTGTAGCAGATTTCTGTGTAGAGTATGAATTTTTGACGTATCATTTTCTGGACTGACTCTATATACTGGGATGTCATTTAGTTGTTCTTTAACGATGTAGATTTGTTTCTCCCAGTAAGACTTAAGTTTTTCTGGTCCACCTTTTCTCATCATATTCTGGACAAGAACTCTATCTCCAGGATGCAGAGTGATTCCCCTTGACTGACGGTCATAATATTTTTTTCCTTTTTCACTAGGCAGTTTACTGTTTCCACTTGCAATTCTGTACGCCTCTTTCATTCAGGCAGCCCATTTATCCGCATATCTTGTTGGAGACTCATCTGTTTCTTCTGAGTTCAATCCAAACAGTAGATCGACTGGCAGATGAGGAGATCGACCGAGCATTAAGTAGAAGGGTGAGAATCCAGTTGCCTCGTGTCTCGTGCAGTTATAAGCATGGACAACACATGCTAGATGTTCTTTCCAGTTCTCCTTTTCCTTCTCCTGGAGTGTTCTCAGCATTTTGTAAGAGAGTCCTATTGAATCGCTCAGCTGGGTGTACCTTGGGGGTGATAGGGTGTGGTCCTTGAATGTCCAACTCCAGACAGTCTATTCAAGGTCTTGAACAGTTCATTCTCAAACCTCTCTTCCTTGGTCATGATGTAATTTATTTGGATATCCAAAGCGTGGAATAAAATCAAAATCATTGAAATATCTTTTCTGCTGCTGTTCTTCCAGCCTTGTTCTTGGTTGCATAGGCTTCAGCATACCTGGTAAAGTGATCAACTACAACCAGTATGTACTCAAAACCATCTTTACTTCTCTCCAAGTGTAGATAATCCATGGAAACGAGTTCAAGAGGAAAAGTAG
Organism: Cyprinus carpio; assembly: GCF_018340385.1. Taxonomy (NCBI): domain Eukaryota; kingdom Metazoa; phylum Chordata; class Actinopteri; order Cypriniformes; family Cyprinidae; genus Cyprinus; species Cyprinus carpio. Next base: position 1,220,912 of record NW_024872754.1, read on the forward strand.
TTGTAATGCTTCCCATTGGAGCTCTCTCATGGGTAACAGGCTTCTTTTGCTTAATGCATGAACATCTTTCTGGTAACATAATGTTCAATGTCCATTTTCAATATGTGGCCAATAAAATCTCTCTCTTGCCAGATGTATCACCCTTTCTGTGCCCACGTGTCCCATGTCATCATGAAGATGCTTCAGGACCTTCTTGTTAAATTCAGCAGGTAAGACCAATTGTTTCTGATGAGTGGTCTTTCGATACAGCAAGCCATTTTCAACGTGCAGTTTTTGCCACTCATGTAATAATTTCTTGGCTGGGCCCTGTAACCCTCTTCTGACTTCACTGGTGAGAGTTTTGGTTGTGTTCTTTAAGTTTGAATATGTCCCCAATAGCAGGATCTTCTTTCTGTGCTCTCTGTAACTCACTGTGATGTATGTGACAGTAAACCATGGTGTGACGATTCCTAGGCATGTGTTGATGTCAGAGTTCTGAGCTGTAATGAGAGTAGCTATCCAGGCTACATCCTTTTTATTTGCTACCTGGCTAACTTCCCAAGTTGCACGAACTGCATCAACTGACATTTCTCCTGAACATGAGGCCACATACCATTCTATGTCCAGAGGACAACGAGAGAGAGTGTCAGCATCTATTTTCTCCTTTCCTGGTCTGTACTTGATGTCTAAATGGAAATCAGACAATTCTCCAACCCAACGGTGACCCACAGCATTGAGCTTGGCGGTTCTCATCACATAGGTCAGGGGGTTATTATCAGTGCACACAGTGAAGTGAGGCGCATAAAACAGATAATCCCAGAATTTCTCACATATAGCCAGAGAAGGACAGAGTACACAGCTTCATTACTTGAGTAAAAGTACAGATACCCCTTGCTAAATTTTACTCAAGTACAAGTAAAAGTACTACAGTCAGATGTCTACTTAAGTAAAAGTATGATACTGACTTGTTTTTAAAAGTACTTGAGTATCAAGAGTACAAGAGTACATTTTCTAAATATTGCATTGCTACTGCCACAGTGCTTACATTTATGTACAGAAACGTCCTACATGGAGTATTGAAAAATTTTAATGTTAATACCTTGGAGAATGTAAAAGGAATTGAAAATAAAATCAAGTCATTTTCATCTTTTACCATGTTGCTTTATTTTAAGATTTCTCACTTGCGCACAATGGCAACGCTCTGACAAACCTCTCCTAGAGTTTTAATGGAATTTTTGCACCCACATTTGAACCTGACTGTGTTAAACACACCGCATACTCAAGAACATCAAAGCAAATGCTCAGCTTACATTAATGTGTAATATCAGAAAAGAAAATTCAGCTAAGAATTGTGTGTACTCCGGGTCCCAGAGTGAATAAATTTGAAAACAGCGCCTTTGGGTTGTCGTCTGGACGGCGAATCCGTATATTTTCTGAAATGATGAAGTCATCAGCCCACGTCTCGCCCTAATCAGACACCGCTACGTCACGTAATAGCAACAAAAACATGAACAAACAGCTGAAACGATTGTCTTTTATTAAACTAACATTAACCACAGATTAATAAATGTATTGTTCCATGTTCGTTTGTGTACCATGCGCAAGGTTTATGAGCATAGTCCAAGTCTTCTTCTCCGTTTTTAGTGTATCTCTGTGGCAGAATTACAGCGCCACATGCTGGTCTGGCATGTATACTACATGGTTTTGTGGTTTCGTGTGGACGCGGATATTTCTTGAGACGAGGAGAAAAAAGATCGGATTGGGGTAAACTCCGTCTCCGTGTGGTCTGGGCCAAAGAAGGAGAGTGAAGGGAAAGTTGAAATCAGGATAAGCCAGCACAGGTGGATGGGTAAGAATGTCAATCAGTGTTCCCAGGGTGTGTTCTTGTGCTCTTCAGTCCAGACCATTGGTGTTTTAGAAGGAACTGGTTACCTTCCCCTTTGGTTTGTGTGTTTCTTTCCATCAGTCTAAGTCTGTATTATTGTTCTTTACTTGCAAAAGATCATAGATGGGTTTGGCAATTCTAGAGAAGTCCTGGATGTATGTTCTGTAATAGCTTAGAAATCCCACCAATCTTCGCACTTCTCCAATGGTGCTTGGTGACTTTTCTCCCAGTGACAAAATGGCGTTGAGGTCTTTGGGGTCAATGCGGACACCTTCAGCAGAAATGAGTCGTCCCACATAGCGAACCTCTCTTTTGAAAACTAACATTTTTTTTTGGTCTGAGTTTCACCCCATGCTGTTGTAGTGCTTTTTAAGATCCTTCTAAGTCTTTCAAGGTGGTCTTCAAAAGTCTTTGCATAACAGAGTATGTTTCATCCAGGTAAGGTATGCAACAATCATCTCGAAGGGAGTCCAGCATCCTCATTTCCATGCTTCTCTGGAATGCACCAGGTGCTTTGGTCCAGCCCAAAACGAATCCTTAACCACTCTATAACCCCCATGGTGTAATGAAAGCAGTCAGATGTCTAGATCCCTCAGCCATAAACCCTTGGTGGTATGCCTACCAATCCAGGTCAAGGATTGGAAAACCAGCTGTAACCCCCTAAAGTATCTGTAATATCTTGTATACGAGGCAAAGGATGTCTGTCTGGTACTGTCTTCTTATTAAGTGAACGGTAGTCAATGCAAAGTCTAAGTGAACCATCTTTCTTTCTTATGCATACAACAGGAGCAGATCCCCCCCCCAGTATGGTGACTTGGACTCAACAATCCAACCTCTAGCCAACAAGTCTTGAATGTACTCCTTGACTTCCTGATAGAGTGGTTTAGGTACAGAGGCGTACGTTCTTTGCACAGGTATGTCATCCTTCAACGTAATAGCCATCTGCAGACTAGGAATGCATCCTGTGTCATCATCGTCACGTGCAAAAGCTGCTGACTCTTCATAAAGCAGTTCTTTCACTTGTTCTTTGCTGTTCTTTACTGAGGTGGCTAAGATCAACTGGAGAATGCCAAAGTGTTGAAGGATTTCTTCCTTCATCCTTGGTCCCAGCCAGGGAGTCTAAGCTGTTTACTTCCACATATAAAGGTTGAAAATCTGCTTGATCAGTTTCAATTACTTTTCTGACTGCCTGAATGCTCCCAAGTGTGGTCTTCCGGGGCAGTGTGATGCTATGCATAGTAGGTTTGATTGCCAATAGGTATTTGAACATATGGATTCTGTGGATTTTGAATTTTCAAAAGTTCCTCACCAACAATCATGTTGTAAATGTGTGGACACCATGTGAGGTTTTAAAAGAGCCACTGGGCTAGTGAGATCAAAGTTGTTTGGAACACGACACTTAACATGAGTGACACAACCTGAGTGGATAACAATATCCTGTGGTCCAACATTAATTGAGACCTGGAAATCCAAATCTAGCTCATTTGAAGTTTCCTGATATTGAATGAGATTGACAAGAGCATTGGCCTTATCGTCTTCAATTTCCATTGCTGTGCTTAGGAGGTTGGCTAGGGTGAACAAAGCTTGTGATCAACTTTCTCCAGCTCTTATAATCTCTTGGACAATATTAAAGCCCAGAATGGGTCTTTCTAATCCAATCCTGCTTACTAGAAAAGGAACCTGTAAAGACAGTCTAGGGTCTTCACTCCCTAGAAGGTTAAGAGAAATCTCCACCCAACCATGGAAGGGTATTAGGTCCTTTTTTTTACATCTCTGACCTCCAGTTCCTGTGGGTCAATAATCTTTGTGAGTGGGCGAAGCTTTACGTGAGGTACAGTAAGTAAATTTCTTTCCAATTATAATCCATAATGCTCACTTGAGCTCCTGTGTCTAATAAAACACTGACAGTATAACCATTAATAGTACATTTTCAACAGACACTTTTTCTCCTACAAGCTGAGCAACTCTCATTTGATTGGACTGGTGTGGTAAGTATGGAGATGTGATGTTATGGATTTGTTTGTTTTGACAAAGTCGAAGTGGTTGTAGGAGCTGTACCATTTCATACTGGGACGAACACTTTACTTCGATCACTGGCTGTTCCTCTGCAGTGATCGTTCCCCATTTCCCTGCTCTTTTGGCTTCCTAAGGCAACCTACAGCTCTCGTGTGTCCCTCTGCACCGCAAATATAAAAACATTGACTGCAAGTAGTCAAAATTTTTATCTGTGCATTCGTGGTATCTTTTGACTGTTGTTGTCTTGAAGAGAACCTCTGCTTGAAAAGAAGATTGAGTATTTTTTGGGTCTTGACCTTATTGACGTTGTGATTGATAACTGGGTCTGGAGACTGCACCTGTGTATCCGGGTTGTGCAATGGCATGGCAGATGGTGGGAACAGTGTCGGATGCTGAAACTTCGAAAGCGGGCTGTGGGGTGGTTGCTGTTAGTTGCTGACGTCTTTGAGGTTGTGTCTCGTGTACTCGTACCACGATTAGAAAACGGTTTTGGCATTCCAGACTGTTTCAGGGGAATTCACTGCAGTAGTTAAAGCTTCTATTTGTACCCTCAGCTCCTGAATGGTCTTATCTTTTGCCGTCTCAGCCGCTCCCACCATTTCTTTAGCCCCACTGTAAGACTCAAACTGTGCGCTGTGTGCATGCACCACCTTATGGCGAGTATACTGACCCAGCCGGCGTTGCCTCTCACTTTCATCACTTGTAATTCTTATTACATGCCTCAGCAGGGTTTCATCAGAAACATTATGGTCTGAGAGGAACGCGGTCTCAAACTCTCGCGAATGTCACTGTGCGTTTAGGCCGATGCCTGTGTGAAACAGTATGGAGAAACACACTCTGAACTGTCTGAATTCACCTGTCTAGAGCAGAACAATATCTTCTGCTTTAGGCTTATCATGCGGTACACGGAACCTGCTTGTGGCGTCTCATGGTCCTGCTGCTTGGCAGTCATAAGTTCCTGGAAAAGTTCAGTACTGCTTCTTTCAACCTAAATGAGAACTGGAGAAAATTCTTCAAATTCCACAACAGTCATGTCATCCTTGGTTATTAACATATCTTTTAAAATGTCCAGGTTTAATCATACGGAACACCCCCCGGATTTATATCGCTTTCAGTGCAGCCTTCCGTTAATGCCTTCTTCTATTTGCTTGCACAGGTTGCTGAAACTTATGTCAGACACACTGTCTCCTATTTGTCCCCCATGGATCCTGAATTCTCGACGTTGCAACATTGCAATGTCTCTGATGGAGACCATGGTCTCAGGTGCAGAATGAGATGTACTGTGATTATTTAATTCATGCTTTGGAATGCTGGAATATGCGGGATTATTACTGTTTGGAAAGATGTGTGTGTGATGTGACTGTGGCTGTAGGTAGTGTGGTAGGTATAGTTCTACAGGCGAAAAGTTTTCTACCTAAATCCTCATAGTTTGATAACATTCTCTGGTACTCATTCTCTGATGTGTCTGTGTTATGAGGTGCAATAGATGGCTGGGTAACTATTTCAGTCCTAGTAGCACGTTGCTCTACGATTTCATCAATACAATCATTTAAATTCAATAACACAGCCATCCCTTGATCAAGTAGCCTAGACAATTCACAGCTGTTCATGTAAGTGACAATATAATTAATGTAGCTCTCTTCATCACCATTCTTTAACTGTGTAACATCTGCATCTGACACTGGGTGAATGTCTTTTGCCAGCTGAAAGAGTTCACAAGTCTTCAAAGTGTAGACTTTCTTCTTGATGTTCCAGACAATTCTCTTTCTTTCTTCATCAGACATGATGCACTTCCAGGTAGATCTGGTTATTTGGTGATGCGCCTGGTCAGGATGATGCTGGTCACCTGCTCCCCTTATCCTCTCACACACACGTTGCTCCCCTTCCTGAAGAATGTGCTTTGCTGTCCCTAGGTTCAAAATCACTGGACCAGGCGTCGTCTTCAGAGTAACGCTGATCCCGGACGACGAGCCCCCAAAATCTGTTTACCAGGTCCCGGGCAGTCGGGAAGACTGTAAGCAGTAATCAACTTGACATTAAATGAGAGAGAGAGACAAGAATTAGTAGTGTTTCCCTTAACGGTCCTCTTTGTTGTCTTTTAATACCACATACACATTTGCATTTCAGAGTCAGTAAGACACTTTGAATCACAAAATGATTCATAAAAATGTTGGTACAAAATAATACACACTGTATAGATCAAATAAAACAATAAATAAATAAATGATATCAACCTTAAACCAAATGTACAGGAATGCCCTAATTCTTACAAAACTGGCCTGAATTCAGGTAATGTAAGAAGTAAAAAATCTTAAGTAAATAACTCAAGTGAGTAAACTTATTTCAGGTAAGTAATAATGTTACATGAGTAAACTTTTCTATGACATACTGTAAGTGTCTTAAAATCATTAATAAAATAAATAATAAATTGAAACAAATTATTTGGACATTAAAATGAGAGAGAGAGACAAGAGTTAGTTGTTTCCTTAACGGTCCTCTTTGTTGTCGGAGGATGCGCTGCAATCGTCATGGTAAATCTACTCTCTCAACTGCCACCCAGAGTTCAGAAAATGCAGCTGAACTATTCAGTGCAAACTCATCATTATATTTAAGTAATTAAAATAAAACTTATATATACGATGTAAATAGAAATGAAACATATGTAAAAATAAAAAGGAAATATATATAAATAATTTAATATGTGACCCAAACTATATGTAGGGTGGTCACACTATAGTAAATGTTTATTTTATAAAGTATAATCACTGGTGCACTGGAAATGTTTTGTCATGATTGTACATGTTTGTGTTTTTGCGAAAACAATGTTTATGAGTAGTTAGTGAAAACTTAAATTTTTGTTTAAAATGCTTGCTTAAAATGTGTTTCATAAGTTCAGTAAACTTGAATAAATTTGAATACTTGTTTAAAATTAATGATTTGCTTTAGTTACATTCTGTCATATTCTTTAAAATGGGTAAAAGTCTTTTTTAGCCTGTAATGTTTATGTGCGTGCTTGCTTTTATGATTTATCAGAACACAAATTTGTATAGTATCATGGATATTACACTGATATAACAATGCAAATGTGTTTATGATTAAATTTCTTGAGTAGTCAATTCAGATCGCTTAAAAATAAAACTTAATTAAAAATGTAAGCACATGCTGAATTTTTTTGTGTGATGGTAGGTGTACAGTAAAAAATAAATAATTATACAGCTTTTTAAAATGATAAATTGTACTACATGATCTTTATGGAAATATAAAAAATTTTGAAAGTTTACTGTGATGGTAGGTTTAGGGGACGGTACTGTATAAAAATCATTAATATATTGTAAATATGAATGAAATTGAATTGTGACTATGGAAAGTCTGCATAAAACATGACATTATGGGATCCCAATAGCCCTCATTGTTTGGCCTGTTAAAATATAAATTTTTCCCGATCCTGGTAAAATGTACGATGTTTTTATATTTTTAGTGATGACTAAAACTACTGTAAATGATTTGTTTTATATTGTGTGTGATAGCATAATTCATATATTTTCATTTCATTTAAAACAAGAGAATAATAGTATTATTGATATTTTTTCATTTCATTTAAAACAAGAGAATAAGTTGTGTGTTGTGTGGTTGATGTGTGGTGTGGTGTGTGTGTGAGAGAGAGAGAGAGACTGACCCCTGGTTCCTATAGTCTGGTATAGTCTGAGCCATGTGTGTGTGTGTGTGTGAGAGAGAGAGAGAGAGAGAGAGAGAGAGAGAGAGAGTAAAGTTTTTGGAAAGTAAACATGTATAAGCTTAGGGATCCCCTCTCAGTCTGCCTGTCTACTGTTCTGCTCTCTTTTCACAGAGGAGGTGAAACTCTCTGCACTCTGAATTCAGCTTAAACCATCAACCGGCATAGTGTAAGATGTAATATCCATACCAATCCCTGAAAAATTTAAGACATTTTTTCATTAAAGTCACATTTTCTTATTTTTATTGATTTATTTCTTTTTATTCATCAAGCTAAACTTTTTTTTTTATTTCTTTATTTTCAATTCCGTATACAATGTTATATATTTTATTTAACCCTATTTTTTATATTGCTGAAACATAAAAACAAACATTAGAATGTCTTTGTGTGTATGTATTTGTGTCATTTTATTGCAATATTTTCCTATTATTATTTCTCATTTATTGATTCCTTTAGTGGTGTAATTCTATTTTAAATGTCAAAAATGCATTGACAACACTGTCAATGTCCATAACAATAAATCAACATGAATTTTCATCTCTTAAAACTGATATACTTTTACTTATTTTTCAAATTGTCCTTAAACCAATATCTCTTTCTCACAGCCGTGTAGGATAACCAAAACCTCTGTGCTAGCATGACACCAGATAAGAGGACATGCGAACCCTTCAGTCCAATTTAAACAAATGTCGCTTCGCATACCGGAGGTCCAGCGTCTGTATTACAAACAGGTGACCATAACAAACAGACGACATAACCATCTTATTTCATGACATATTGCAAAGGAATGTCATAGTGCATCCACAGTACAACAGCTAAGCATGATATATTAGCAGCTGACGCATACTTCTTATTTCATGACATATTTCTGTCTATTACGAAACAGATGTTCATAACACTTGTTCATAAGGTTAATCCCTAATGACATGATATATTACAAAACAGATGTCATATCACAGTTGCCGATTATGCGATTATTCACGGATGTTGTAAATATTGAGTAATTTCACAGCTGATGACATACAAGCATGATTTATTACAAACAGATGTCATATCACAAGTCATAACAACAGCTGCAACCATTAAAAGGTCAAAAGGTCAAAGCCACGTGGGTGGGCAGGGTGGGGGACGGGTAAAGGTCAAAGTCATCAATCAAATTTTGACGTTTGGTGCAGCATAATTCTCTCTCTAGCATTAGTAGACTTGTGGCTTTAGCTTCATTATGTTTCTAAAATCATATCCTACATCAACATTTTTTTTTAAAAAATGATAATAAAATCGGCTCCTTGAACCGCAACCTTATCGTGGTGGAAGGGTTTGAGTACCCAAATGATCCTAAGAGCTATGTTGTCCGGGGCTATATGCCCCCGGTAGGTTCTCCCAAGGCAAACAGTTCCTAGGTGACGGGTCAGACTAAGAGCAGTTCAAAAGCCATTTATGAATTCTCTAAAAATGAGGATTGTGACGTCGCCCGGCATGGCGCAGCTGGGGCCCCACCCTGGAGCCAGGCCCGGGGCTGGGGCTCGAATGCGAGCTCCTGGTGGCTGGGTCTCCCCTCACGGGGCCCGGCCAGGCTTAGCCCGAAAGAGCAACGTTGGGCCGACCTCCCGTGGATCCACCATCTGCGGGAGGAATCGTAAGGGGCTTGTGCAGTGTGTATCGTGCAGCGGTCGAAAGCAGGGATAGGTCTCTCACTGTCATTTGTGCTTACGGGCCGAATGGCAGTGTATAGTACCCGGCCTTCTTGGAGTCTCTGTGAGGGGTGCTGGAAAGTGCTCTGACTGGGGACTCCGTCGTTCTACTGGGGGACTTCAATATTCACGTGGGCAGCGACAGTGACACCTGGAGGGGCGTGATAGGGAGGAATGGCCCCCTGATATGAAACTGGACAGACTCGGCGGACCCAAACATATTGTGAGGGTCTGTTGGGAACGATTTGGCTGAGCCCCCTGTCAGAGAGAACTCCCACCTCTGGCAGAGCTTCGACCAGATTCCAAGGGAGGCTGGAGACATGGAGTCCGAGTGGACCATGTTCTCCGCCTCCATTGTCAATGCGGCCACTCGGAGCTGTGGCTGTAAAGTCTCCGGTGCCTGTCAGGGCAAATAGGGGTATCATTGGACTGTTGAAGGAATACTTTGAGGATCTCCTCAATCCCACCGACATGTCATCCATTGAGGAAGCAGAGGCCGAGGGCTCGGAGGTGGACTCGTCCATCACCCAAGCTGAAGTCCCCGAGGTAGTTAAGAAGCTTCTCGTGGCAAGGGACCAGGGTTGGATGAGATCTGCCCTGTGTACCTCAAGTCCCTGGATGTTGTGGGGCTGTCTTGGCTGACACGCTTCTGCAGCATGGCATGGCAGTTGGGGACAGTGCCTCTGGAATGGCAGACCGGGGTGGTGGTCCCCTTTCAACAAGGGGGACTGGAGGGTGAGTTCCAACTACAGGGGGATCACACTCCTCAGCCTTCCTGGGAAAGTCTATGCCAAGGTACTCAAGATTTTGTTTTATGGATTTGGAGAAGGCATTCGACCGTGTCCTTTACAGCCTCCTGTGGGGGGTGCTCCGGGAGTATGGGGTCCAGGGCCCTCTGTTAAGGGCTGTCCGGTCCCTGTACAACCGGAGCAGGAGCTTGGTTCGCATTGCCGGCAGTAAGTCAGACTTGTTCCCGGTACATGGATTTTGGCAGGGCTGCCCTTTATCACCGATCCTGTTCATTATTTTTATGGACAGGATTTCTAGGCGCAGCCAGGGGCCGGAGGGTGTCCGGTTTGGGGATCACATGATTTCGTCTCTGCTTTTTGCAGATATTGTCATGTTGGCTTCATCAGGCCAGGACCTTCAGCATGCGCTGGGATGGTTTGCAGCTGAGTGTGAAGCGGCTGGGATGAGAATCAGCACCTCCAAGTCCGAGGCAATGATTCTCAGCCGGAAAAGGGTGGCTTGTCCCCTTCAGGTTGGTGTAGAGCTCCTGCCTCAAGTGGAGGAGTTCAAGTGTCTTGGGGTCTTGTTCATGAGTGAGGGAAGGATGGAGTGGGAGATTGACAGGTGGATAGGTGCAGCTTCTGCAGTGATGTGGTCGATGTACCTGTCTGTCGTGGTAAAGAAGGAGCTGAGCTGCAAGGTGAAGCTCTCGATTTACCGGTCGATCTACGTTCCTACTCTCACCTATGGTCATGAGTTGTGGGTCATGACTGAAAGGACAAGATCCCGGATACAGGTTGGCCGAAATGAGCTTTCTCAGCAGGGTGGCTGGGCGCTCCCTTAGAGATAGGGTGAGGAGCTCGGCCACTCGGGAAGAGCTCAGAGTAGAGCCACTGCTCCTCCACATCGAGAGGAGCCAGCTGAGGTGGTTCGGGCATCTGTTCTGGATGCCTCCTGGATGCCTTCCTGGAGAGGTGTTCCGGGGATGTCCCACCGGGAGGAGGCCCTGGGAAAGACCAAGGACACACTGGAGGGACTATGTCTCTCGGCTGGCCTGGTGGATGCCTCCTGGATGCCTTCCTGGAGAGGTGTTTTGTGGAAGTGTCCTAGGAGAGGGAAGTCTGGGCGTCTCTGCTTAGACTGCTGCCCCCGCGACCCGGCCCCGGATAAGCGGAAGAAGATGGATGGATGGATGGTTGGCATTCACAAAACGTTTTTAATATTTTTATTTTCATGTTTGAGCTTATATATCTTTATTATCATATCAGTCTGAGTAATTCTGATTCTTGAACAGTAAACTTTGTTCGGCCCCCCCCCCCCCGAACAGTAAACTTTGTGAACATATGTATCTAGTCCGAAAGATTCATGAGCAGCAAACTTTTTATTCTGGGTATGTCATTTGTGTCTCCATGCTGAAAATAGGGGGTGTGTATTATTCCATAAAATAAAATGATAGCAATGTTTTATTTATTTGTTCCCATGATTTAACTAAAAAAAAGCATGTAAAACGTATTCACAATTTAACTAAAACAATGGAGCTTAAACAAAGGGAATAATAAAACATAATCAATTTTATACTAAAAGGAATGATTAATAAAACATTCATGAGTTGATATCTTTTTTCCTGCTGTCATGTGTGGGGCTTCGTGTATTTAACATTGACAGGTATGAATTAAACTTGTCACTTTGATGGCGGATTGTAATCCAGAAAGGTCCAAACGACAATCATTAGTGACAAGTGGAGATTCAATCAAAAGCAAAAGACTTCGGACAGTAATACACACTAAATGCTGATGTTGTTAACATTAACAATTTGAGACCAAAGTATATTAATAATAATAATTTGCATGGTTTGATGTGATATGAGCTTAGCGATCGTTAAATTTAATCAACATTGGTAGCGCAATTTATTGAAATGCTTTTTTTTTTCAGACAGTCAGAACAAAAGTGGCAGACAAGTTGAGATGACATTTTTCAGTGAAATTACTTATTTTGATCAAACTTCCAAAACGTATCTGTAAGTACAGTGAATATCCACACTGGTGCGGTAACTTATGGCTGCACATACTGCTCAAAACATTAGATTCATCTGCACTGTGGAGCTGTGCCAAAGCACAAACCACACACACATGAAAATTCTGCTGATAACTGCAACTGCAGGTTTCCAACAGAGATGGCGATAATGAGGCAAAACTTACAGACTGCTGCTTTAAATAAATTCTTAAAATGATCCTGACCAGTCCTCAAAAATTGCACAAAAAAGTTAAAATGCTAAATAAATCCAAAAACTTTAACTGCATGAAAGTAACAAAAAACATTACAATTATTTCATTTTGTGCATCACATTTAAATCCATAGTGTAATGCCAGACTGTCAGATCGCCAAACCATTTCATAGCGTTTTACATCAGGAGCAGTTGTGAAGTTGGCCTACATTGGGAGTGGAAGTGCACAGAAACAATGGGCAGATAAATTTTATGGACGTTCCCAATGTCTCGATGTTCACAGGGTAAGTTACTGGTGTACTTCTAGGTGTCTGTAAAAGGCTAATTCTTCAGCTGTGCCAGTATTTATAATGATTACTTTGTATTATTTTCTAGAAGCACACTAAGTGTACTTGGAATGCCATTGCAGTGTGTTTTAAAGTCACTGAAAGTAAAGGTATAGTATGACCTCAGTTTGTTTTCCGTATAATATTAATGTATGCTGAATGAACACTCTTACAGTGTAATTGAACTGCAATTGTAATGTCATCATAATACATTTGAAGTCCTTTCTATAATTCAAAAACTTAAATACAAGTATATTGAAATATTTAAGTTTACTTGAAATATTTCCACTTTAGCACAAACAAGCGTACAGATTAAGTTGAACTTCAGCACTGCTTTTGGACAACTAAATGCATTTAAGACTAAATACGTTGTTCCAATTTAACAGACTTTAGGTACACCAATTTATAGCATACATTTAGTTAAACCAAAATACATACTAATAAATTGTACTTAAGTATACAATTTTTTAACAGATTCATAATTTATGCTGCACTGTGATTTTCACTTGCACGTGTCAAAAGATTATGCTGAAGGCAGTTGACATTATTTGCAGCTTTACTCACAAAATACAATTCCTGCTCATCAATAAGGTGAGAACCAGACCAGTTAACTCAAATACACAAATAAACCCTCTGGAGTCGGCTAATGCGGATACGCGTTTTGAGGCAAATTCTCATGATAAGACCGAAAATAACTTAAATTACACTTTCAGTTTTGATCATACTGATAAAAGCAATACATCAAACGAATTTGTAAAGGGTCTACTTTTATTTGTATACACACATGATAACAACAAAACTTTGTGCATTTATAAAATAAAGAAAACAATCAGAGTGCGCTGTCTGCCGCCTTGGTCTGCAGTGATCTTTATTTAGAAACGCATCATTTAAAATGAACTGTAACTCAGTGAATACTCAACACAAAGACATGAGAGATAGATCTATAGAAAGCTTGACATGTCTACTTTTAAACTAAGCAAGTGCTACCAAAAACAAATATTCTGTGATAAAGTAATCCACATGAAAACAACGCGATGTCCGTCTTTCACGTCTCCCTTCACTATATCTAATGCGACCACGCCCACGCACCGAGCGCGCTATTGTTATTATAAGCGTCCACGTGAAGCTCGCGCAGGTAAACGCCCACTTCACAGCAAACAAAGCAGCGAGACTTTTTTTAATTGTTACTGTTATTGTTACGGAATAAGACATAATTCACCTCAATAAGACCGCTGAGAGGAATAAGATTTGGATTACTTCAGAAAGAAGAAGGAAGCGGCTTGACCCAGCAGAGATAAACACGAGTAAGTTTTTTTTATTATTAAACTACTTGTGTTAGTTTTCATATAACTTGTACACATTTTACTAGTTAGACTTTTTCCAGAATATAATTCCTGACTAAATGTATAATAATAAGGTGAAACATTATGAAGTTTCATTTACATCATCTCAATGTTTCACGATGCCAGGATGTTTTTTTATTTTTATGTTCTATAACATAGACAGCTCTGGTGTAAATATTTTTTAATGTGTTGTACCCCGTCATTGGTGTTTGCAATCGTATGAGGTAAAAAAAAAATATATATATTGTATCAAGTAAGCTCTAAATATCACTGACAATAAATGTGCTATGTGGTAATCGTGTTCTTTTTTCCTATAAATTACTAATAGTATCAGTGACCATCACAATAATGTTAATATGCAGTTTTATTTGCGTAAAACAGCATGCGTACTTTTTTTTTTTATTTCGGAGAAATAATAACCTGTTGCAAAGCGAGCCAATGCAAATAAGCAGCCCACTCAGGAACCTGGAACACAGCTAAGACCAAGCAAGGCACACACTCCCATTTCTTCAACGTCTCTTCAAAAAATGATGTCCTTCAGAGCACATAAACAATATACATTTTGGAAATGCCAGGTATGTGATGTTCATTTATAAAATTTAAACATGACACATGAGCCTTGCATTTATTTGATCCAAAATACAGAAAGTTGCATTTGCCTAAAGCAGTAATATTGTGAAATATTTTTACTATTTAAAATAACTGCTTTCTATTTGAAGATATTTTAAAATTTAATTTATTCCTGTGATCAAAGCTAAATTTTCAGCATCATCACTCCAGTCTTACTCCAAGTGTAACAATATACACTATACCATTTTAAAAAGCTGGGAGTCATATATATATATATATATATATATAATATATATATATATATCTATATATATATATATATATATGTGTGTATGTATGTGTGGGGGTACTATATATTTATTTTTATAGTATGTAGTGGTGTATATATATATATGTGATATGTGTGGTATATAGTATGTATATATATATATATATTATCTATATGTATATATTTTATATCCACACCCATACCCATATTATATATTTTATATATATATATATATATTATAATACACATACATATATACACACATACCATATATATATTATATAACCTGATAATATTATATATAGAGATTATATACCACCATACTAATCTCATATATGTATGTGTGTAATATCGTATGGTGGTATATAGATTAGGATATATATATATATATATATATATGTTATATATATATATGATGTTATATGTGTGTATGTGTGTATCATATATATATATATATATATATATATATATATATATAGATATATATATATAACACAGTGCCGTGGCCAAAAGTTTTGAGAATTGAGGCATAAATATTAGTTTTCAAAAAGTTTGGCTGACTAAATGCTTTTAGATGGTTTGTTTCAGTGTCTAACCGCCGGCCTGTCTGTTCCCCGGATGTACTGAAAATATTAATTACCATGTTAACTTCATCTACGTGTTTCAAAGACGGTTTTATCGACAAGTTACATGACAATTTATGCAATAGGCCGTATTGCAGTGTTTGGCCCTGGTCCTTTTCAGGACCAGTCTGCAATTCGACTGGGCATGCTCTCAATCAACTTCTGGGCCAAATCCCTGACTGATAGCAACCCATGGGGTGGTTATAAACTTCTTGGAGTTGGTGTCAGGAATAAGTGGGTTGTTTGTTTGTCACCCGCCTCTTGAGGGATTGACCACAAGTTCTCAATGGGATTAAGATCTGGGGAGTTTTTCCAGGCCCAGGAACCCAAAATGTTCAAACATTCTGGCCTTCCCCGAGCCACTAGTTATCACTTTTGCCTTATGGCACGGTGCGCCCATGGTGCTGCTGAAATGCATTGTTCTTTCACCAAACTGTTTGTTGGGTTTGTTGGAAGAAGTTGCTGTTGTGGAGGGAGTTTTGTGGTACCATTCTTTATTCATGGCTGTGTTTTTTGGGCAGAATTGTGAGTGAGCCCACTCCTTGGATGAGAAGCAACCCCACCACATGAATGGTGTCAGGATGCTTTACTGTTGGCATGACACAGGACTGATGGTACGCGCGCTCACCTTTTCTTCTCCGGACAAGCCTTTTTTCCAGATGCGCCCCAAAACAATCGGACAGGGGCTTCATCTGAGAATATGACTTTGCACCCAGTCCTCAGCAGTCCATTCAACTATACTTTCTGCAGAAGATCAAGCTGTCCCTGATGTTTTTTTTGGAGAGAAGTGGCTTCTTTGCTGCCCTTATTGACACCAGCCCATCTTCCCAAAAGTATTTCGCCTCACTGTGCGTAGCAGAGCACTCACACCTGCACTGCTGCCATTCCTGAGCAAGCTCTGCACTGGTGGCACTCCGATCCCGCAGCTGAATCTCGTTAGGAGACGATCCTGGCGCTTGAGTTGACCCTTTCTTGGACGCCATGAAGCCTTCTTTACAAGAATTGAACCTCTTTTCCTTGAAGTTCTTGATCAACCTATAAAATTGTTTGATTTAGGTGCGGCAATCTTAGTAGCCACAATATCCTTTGCCTGTGAAGCCATTGATTATGCAACGCAATGATGGCTGCATGCGTTTCTTTGCAGGTCAACCACAGTTAACAATGAAGAGAACAATGATTTCAAGCATCACCCTCCTTTGAACATGTCAAGTCTGCCATTCTAACCCAATCAGCCTGACATAATGATCTCACGCTTGTGCTAGTCAACATTCTCACCTGAGGTAACAATGATGATTACTGAACTGATCTCAGCAGGTCCTTTAATGACAGCAATGAAATACAGCGGAAAGATTTTTTTGGGATTAAGTTAATTTTCATGGCAAATAAGGACTATGCAATTCATTTGATCACTCTCACTAACATTCTGGAGGTATATGCAAATTGCTATTATGTAAAAAACTTAAGCAGCAACTTTTCAATTTCCAATATTTATGTAATTCTCAAAACTTTTGCCCACGACTGGTATATATATTTATATATATATATATAGATTATATATCAGTATATATATAGTATATATATATATATAATATATATATATACAAACTTTATTTAGCACACAAGTGATGATAAATACAATAATCATGTTAGAAATATGCTGTTCTTTCAATTAATATAAAATAAATAATAATCTCTTCAAAATAAATAATAATAAATGTTTTTTTGAGTAGCAAATCAAAATATTAGAATGATTTCTGAAAGATTGTGTGATGATGCTAAATGATGAGTAATGATGCTAAAAATTCAGCTTTGAAAGTCAGCTTTGATTGGCAGGGTTGCTAAGGATAAACTGTTAACTGCACTCGCAAGTAAATCGCAAATTATTTTGGGGATAATTAAATATATTCCTAAATAAACTACAAACATAAAAATATATACATTTATTTTGTCGCTCACATTCTTTCTTGTAACTTTCCTCTCGGTCACACACCTGACTGAAAGGCTCATTATGCAGCTCATTATGTGGGTCTTTGTCTTCTCAAGGTGGTGAATCACACAAATCTTCATGATAGTTGACGCCCCTACTCGCATATGCCCTTTTGAAACAAAGTGTCTTAGAAATTTTAAATATTAATCTATTGTTTTCTCTGAGTGAGTAAACAAGATGATTTTCACATGATTTTGAAGCAAAAATTCTAGGCTTGACAGTCTTGTGAACAAATGTTCTATATGTGTTTTACGACCTTATTTCAGTGACTTCAAAATTGTATTTTTTTCTCTACCCCACCGCATAAACGTTGTTTTCTCAAAAACACAATCATGTACATACATGCTATTTACATATTATTGTAGCCCAGTTTGTACTGATTACAGTTTTATAGACTTTAGCCATGTATCTATTTATAAGCAACTGAAAAAAGCACAAAAGTCAGGGGATGTCAAAACTTCTCCAGGCCCCCAAAACCCCCTAGACCTCAGAGGGTTAAAGAGGACCTATTATACATTTACATGGTGTTTGAACTTTAATGAGTCCACAGTTTGTGTAAATAACCACCCTATAAACTGAGCCACTGAGGATGCAGTGGATTCTTTTCAATTGTGTGCCAAGAAATTAGCTAAATTTTTATGTTTGTGTGAACCATTGTACATTGGACTGCTTTGCAAATGTAGTGGGTTGTCTTCTGAGTTGTGTGTCGATAATAAAAGAGACCTTACACCATGATGTGGCTTTCTCAGTTTCTGTATTAATGTATAAAAGACACCATCAGATAGCAGGAGAATATCTGGTTTAGCCGTGCCTCTCATCGCAATGACATCCCGTGCAAGAGAGCGTTATAGCATACAATAACTATTATAGAAACAAATACAATAATAATGGGAAAAGAAAATACAGGAAAAGAAAACAAATACTATAATGACCCATTTACATACCTGTATCAAAGTATAACAGACACCATCCGTGCCTGTCAATCATTGCATACTGTTACAATTTATATTCATATGACGGGAAATACATTCAAAACTCTCATGGATCATTAAAGGTAAACAGATACAACTACACACAATCATAAACGTGTAACTCACAACACCGGTAAAACAGAGTTAAAGGTTCTACCCAAGTATGCATCGTCATATAACGAAACTCATCAGCATCCAGCACGTGTAGTAGTGGCCATTACACAAATTCATGTTTCAGTAAACATACTCTTACAACGTTTAAACTTGGAGTACTAATCTCTTAATAAAGAAAAGTTAACAAAAAAAACAAACACGTTTTGTGCAGAAAATCCATAAACAGTAAGCAATTAACCATATTTGACCACTTTTTCAAGAAGCTGTTAAAAACATTCCTCTCATCGCAATGATATCTCGCGAAAGAGAGAGGGCTCCCAGAAATTACATCAGCTCTACCCTCACACTTACACACGACATAACTTACGAGAACAGTGATTCCTGAACATTTTATATAGATTAACAATTTCATACAAAGAGAAAAGCAAAACCAATAACAAAGAAATACAAATTATAAATGTATTAAGAAATATAAAAATAACACAACAGTATTGTGCTTGTGATAACATGCCCATTCATTCAAGTTTTTTCCTTATAAAATTTTAAAATAAAAGCCTCTGGCATTAGTGCCATTAGTTAATAATAACAATTTCAATAAACTAGTGCAGGGGTGGTGAACATTGGTCCTGGAGAGCCGCAGCGCTGCAGAGTTTTTCTTCAACCCTAATTAAAACTCACCTGCCTGTAGCTTTCTAGTTACCCTTCAAACCTTGATTCGCTTGTTCAGCTGTGTTTGATTAGGGTTGAAGCAAAACTCTGCAGGGCTGCTGCTCTCCAGGACAGACATTCGCCACCCCTAAAATAGTGTAACAATATTATACCTGCCACACAAGTACACACAGGATTTTCAGAAAAGTTGCTTCTCAAAGATGGATCAATACCAGCTCTTCGTGGTCCACCTTCATATCCATAACACAAGTATCGCAGTTTATAAAGTATGTTTGCAAAAGCCTTTCTGAATATGCTTATGTGGCTAAAGTTGTCATTGTCTCTTACTGTATTCACAGAGACAAGAGCTTGTGATTTTTAACCCCAAAATGCTCACTGCCTATAAAATTCAGAAGCACAATTTTATTACTTCTTAAAAAATAAAACTAACCACATAGCTCATCAATACAGTCAGAGACAGTGGTAACTTAAGCCACATGAACTATACAGCGTGCTAACAAGCACATTCACAAAATATAACATGCGATACTTACATGTTCTGAATACGAAGTTGGACAAACAGTTGGTACTGATCCATCTTTGACAATTCTACTCGCTTTGCAGGGGGCAGGTGTAAGGGTTTTACTGTGGTGCGAATTCTCATGTGGACTTCTAAGGTTTCCATGTTGAGTAAAACTCTCTAAATGCTGTTGCCAGGTGTAAGGCTTCTATTCTGTGTGAATTCATGTGTGCCTGTTTAAGTTTCCTTTTTGAGTGAAACTACATCTACACTTTATTGGCATGAGTAAGACTTTTCTCTATGTCCAAGTGTTAAGGCTTCATTTATGACCGAAACTTTTTCCACACTGCTGGCAAGTGAAGGGAGTCTCTCCAGTGTGATTTCTCATGTGGACTTTGAGGTTCCATGTTGAACAAAACTTTTTCCAGTGTTGGCAGGTGTAAGGTTTCTCTCCTGTGTGAATTCTCAAGTGGTGGCTAAGGCTTCCATAATGACTGAAACTTTTTCCACAATGTTGGCATGTGAAGGGACTCTCTCCAGTGTGTACTCTCATGTGGTCTTCAAGGTTCCAATGTTGAGAAAAACATTTTCCACACTGTTGGCAGGTGTAAGGCTTCTATCCAGTGTGAATTCTCATGTGGTGGCTAAGGTTTCCTTGATGACGGAAACTTTTTCCACATTGTTGGCAGGTGAAGGGACTCTCTCCATTGTGTATTCTCATGTGGACTTTAAGGTTTGAAGGCTGAGCAAAACTTTTTCCACATTGTTGGCAGGTGAAGGGACTCTCTCCATTGTGTATTCTCATGTGGACTTTAAGGTTTGAAGGCTGAGCAAAACTTTTTCCACACTGTTGGCAGGTGAAGGGACTCTCTCCATTGTGTATTCTCATGTGGACTTTAAGGTTTGAAGGCTGAGCAAAACTTTTTCCACAATGTTGGCATGTGAAGGGACTCTCTCCAGTGTGTACTCTCATGTGGTCTTCAAGGTTCCAATGTTGAGAAAAACATTTTCCACACTGTTGGCAGGTGTAAGGCTTCTATCCAGTGTGAATTCTCATGTGGTGGCTAAGGTTTCCTTGATGACGGAAACTTTTTCCACAGTGTTGGCAGGTGAAGGGAATCTCTCCATTGTGTATTCTCATGTGGACTTTAAGGTTTGCATGCTGAGCAAAACTTTTTCCACAGTGTTGGCAGGTGTATGGCTTTTCTCCAGTGTGAATTTTTATATGCCTGTCACGACTTCCTTTATAAGTGAAACTTTTTCCACAGTGTTGGCAACTGAAAGGGGTCTCCGCAATGTGAATTCTCATGTGCTGGCTAAGGCTTCCTTGATGACGGAAACTTTTTCCACATTGTTGGCAGGTGTAAGGCTTCTCTCCTCTGTGAATTCTCATGTGATGGCTAAGGTTTCCTTGATGACAGAAACTTTTTCCACACTGTTTGCAGGTGTAAGGCTTCTCTCCTGTGTGAATTCTCATGTGGTTTCTAAGGTTTCCTTGATGACGGAAACTTTTTCCACATTGTTGGCAGGTGTAAGGCTTTTCTCCAGTGTGAATTTTTATATGCCTGTCAAGACTTACTTTATAAGTGAAACTTTTTCCACATTGTTGGCAGGTGTACGGCTTTTCTCCAGTGTGAATTTTTATATGCCTGTTAAGACTTCCTTTATAAGTGAAACTTTTTCCACAATGTTGGCATCTGAAAGGGGTTTCCCCAATGTGGACTTTAAGGTTTCCTTGTTGATCATAACTCTTTCCAGACCGAAGGCAAATGAAATGACTTCTAGTTTTTCCAGTCTTTTGAGCTTTTTTTTGTGTGGAAATCTTTTCAGCATGTGAACACCTAAAATATTTGTTTCCAGCTGTGAAATCATGCAGATTCACATATTGATCTTTCTCTTCAATGTTACTGAGTACTTCTTTCTCTTTTTTCAACACCAGGTCTAAGGTAAAAAAAAAAAAAAAAAAAAAGTTATCCCCAGTTTAATGGCACAATACAACAAACATCAAAACATTTAGGTAATGCATCAAAATCAACAACGCATACAGTATGCTTGATCCTCTACCAGAGGTGTCCAAACCTGCTCTGAAGGGACACTGTCCTACTTGTCCCAATAAACCTGCCAGAAATTCTCAACTCAGGCCCTTGAAACCCCCTTTCCTTCAGAGTTTAGCTCCGACCCTAATCAAACACACCTGAACATGCTAATCAAGGTCTTCTGTATTATTTGAAAGCTGAAGGTAGAAAGCTCTATTTGAAAGCTTGAGTTTGCAGAAAAGTGGACCTTGAGGGCTAGAGTTGAAACACGCTGCTCTTTCTTTAGGCAACCCTCTACATTGTGAGTAAATCATTCGCATATGCAACTAAAACTTCACTCTGGGCGACTAAATTATGTCTTATATTAACCAATGACTAATAATTTCTTAGATTTTACTCGCCAGTGTGTGAGTTGGAGGCTAAGTATAAGTTTAGCACAAATATATTTTTACTCGCTGAACACTCAGACTGAGCGCTTCAGAGTTTCATTCTCAGTCAAGCAATCTGTGATATTTCTCAATTCATCTCAATGGATGTGCAGCATACCTGTATTTGACATACCGTGAACTGTAGACTTACATACATGCAGAATTGATGCGCTACATGTAAACAATATTATTTGTTGTATTTTCCAGTCAAAATATGGAGTTCCTTTGGATTATTTCAGCTTTTAAGAACTGCCGCTTTCTTTGGTAGTGGGCGGACCTAATGCACAAACGGCAATCTCATTGGCTGGTGCTCACCTATTATCGCATCTGTTTTGATTTCAGTGAATCAGTTCAAACAAACGCACACAACCTTATTAATATTCATGAATCCAGCAGCTCATCTTATCAGTATTATTGTTCATTTTTTACCTTTATTTATTTATTTTTTAACAGAAACACTAAATGACCAAAAAAAGCACCACAACCAGTAAATTCTGTTAAAATGTCTATGCATTCATACATGGTTACCAAATTTTAATTATAATTACTAAAGTTCTATCATTAAATAAAACTTGATTATCATAATATCATATTATAATGCTTGACTGACTGATGTTAAGAGTGTACTTTCAGATATTTAAAAAGCTGGCAGTTAAACCCTTTATTAAAAAAAAAACACCCAGGAGATATAGTTAATTATAGACTTCTCAATTAGGAAAGCTAATAAATAATCACTGATCCATTAATGGACAAAAAATAATAATAATCCAAAGAAAACTGAAACTGTGGAAATGGTCAAAAAAAAAATAATGATACGCACGAGCAAGACATTTAAATTAGATGTTGTGCTTTGGGGAAAGCAAAAATCAAACATATGAGTTCTGGCAGGTCACGTTAATCAATCTCGCATCAGCTGACTCTCAGCTGATCCCCATCAACCTATTGGATACGACACCTACCTAATCATCCATATATAAGGTCCTTCGGTTTGTATGTACAGGTATATTATGTGCAAATTTTAAGTGTACTATGTGTGTTAGATAAATAAGTGTATGTATGTATAAATAGTGTTGTGTGTTCCACAGTTATTGTCAAGTGTCCATTAGATGGATTGCCTGAGGGAAGAAACTGTTCCTGTGTCTGGTCATTCTGGTGCTCAGAACTCTGTAGCGTCAACCAGATGGCAACAGTTTAAAGAGGAAGTGTGCTGGATGTGAGGGGTCCAGAGTGATTTTGCCAGCCCTTTTGCTCACTCTGGATAAGTACAGTTCTTGAACAGAAGGAAGGGTTGCACCGATGATTCGCTCAACAGTCCGGACTACCCTCTGTAGTCTTCTGAGGTCAGATTTGTTAGCTGAGCTGAACCAGACAATTACTGAAGAGCAGAGGACAGATTCAATGATGGCGGAGTAGAACTGTTTCAGCAGTTCTTGTGGTAGGTTGAATTTCCTCAGCTGGCGAAGGAAGTACAACATCTGCTGGGCCTTTTTCACAATGGAGTCAATGTGAATGTCCCACTTCAGGTCCTGAGAGATTGTGGTGCCCAGGTACCTGAAAGACTCCACTGCAGTCACAGTGCTGTTCATGATGGTGAGTGGGGGGAGTGCAGGGGGGTTTCTCCTGAAGTCCACTATCATCTCCACTGTTTTGAGTGTGTTAAGCTCCAGGTTGTTGAGACTGCACCAGATAGCCAGCTCTTTAACCTCCTGTCTGTAAGCTGACTTGTCACCGTCCTGAATGAGGCAGATGAGTGTGGTGTTGTCAGCAAACTTCAGGAGCTTGACAGAGGGGTCATTAGATGTGCAGTCGTTGGTGTAGAGGGAGAAGAGCAGTGGGGAGAGAACGCAGCCCTAAGGAGCTCCAGTGCTAGTTATACAGGTGCTGGATGTGTATTTTCCCAGCCTCACTAGCTGCTGCCTGTTTGTCAGGAAGCTGTTGATCCACTGACAGATGGAGGTGGGCATGGAGAGCTGAGTTAGTTTGGGCAGGAGAAAGTTGGGGATGATAGTGTTAAAGGCCGAGCTGAAGTCCACAAACAGCATCCTCACATAAGTCCCTGGTCTGTCTAGATGTTGCGGAACATCCACAGACTTGTTTGCTCTGTAGGCAAACTGAAGAGGATCCAGCAAGGGTCCAGTAATGTCCTTCAGGTGGGCCACCACCAGTTTTTCAAATGACTTCATGACTATAGATGTTAGAGCCACAGGCCTGTAGCCATTTATTCCTGTAATTCTGGATTTCTTTGGGATGGGGATGATGGTGGAGCGTTTGAAGCATGAAGGGACTTCGCACAGCTCCAGTGATCTGTTGAAGATCTGTGTGAAGATGGGGGCAAGCTGGTCATCACAGGATTTCAGACAGACTGATGTACAATCAGTCTGTGCCTGGTGCTTTCTTTCTCTTCTGCTTCCGGAAGACCTGGCACACCTCATCTTCACTGATCTGAATTGCAGGTGTGGGGGAGAGGGGGGTTGCTGGAGGTATGAATGGTGAGGGCGGTTGTGTGGAGAGGTGTTCAGGGCAGGTGATGGGTGTTCTTTCAAACCTGCAGTAAAACTCGTTCAGATCGTCTGCCAGTTGTTGATTCTCCACAGTGCTGGGAGTCGCTGGAAATGAACTGAGTCCTTATTTTTTCTGAATAATTCCTCTTTGCCACTCTGATCTCCTTTTCCAGTGTGTATTTAGCCTGTTTATACAAGAAATTGTCCCCCTTCCTGTAAGCATCTTCTTTTGCCTGACAGAGCTGTCTGAGTTTTTTGCAGTGAACCACGGGGGGTTGCAGGGGTAAGTTAGATGAGTCCTGGTAGGAATACAGATATCTTCACAGAAACTGATATAAGATGTTACAATCTCTGTTAGTTCATCCAGATCGGTGGCAGCAGCTTCAAAAACACTCCAATCAGTGAGGTCAAAACAAGATTGTAAATCCTGCTCTGCTTCATTAGTCCATCTTTTTACAGTCCTTAATACAGGTTTAGCCGATTTTAGTTTCTGCCTGTAGGTCGGTATAAAATGAACCAAACAGTGATAAGAGTGCCCCAAAGCTGCCCGTGGAACAGATTGATATGCATCCTTTATTGTGGTGTAACTACTACTACTACTACTACGGCCGTTCATGTCAAGTACGACGAACTGCTTCCCGTCTTGAGCGTCTCTCTTCCAGAAATGATTTGTAAGCCTCCTGAGAAACCCTGCGGCCGTTTTTAATTTCTGTGTGCCAGTTGGGTCTGTCATTTGCAAGTGCCTCCCAGTTGTCCAAGTTGATGGAGAAGGCCTGAAGATCCCTCTTAATGATGTCTTTAAAACGTAGATGGGGGCGACCATGTTTGCGGGGGGCGTTTGCCAGCTCGCCATATAACAAGATTTTTGGGAGGCGGGTGTCATTCATTCGATAAATATGCCCAGTCCAGCGGAGGTGGCGTTCACAAAGGATGGTGTACAGGTCACTGGAACCAGTTCTCTCAAGTATGACAGAGTTTGGCACATGGTCCTTCCAGCATACACCCAGTATGGAGCGAAGGCAGCGAAAATGGAAGGCGTTGAGGCGATGTTCGAGCCTCCTGTATGTTGTCCATGTCTCGCTTGCATATAGTAAGGTGCTAATTACACATGCATGGTATACACAGACTTTGAGGAGCAATGAGAGGTACTTGTTGTGCCAGACACGCTTGCTCAATTTTCCAAACACTGATGATGCCCTCCCAATGCGCATGTCAAGCTCTGCATCAAGGTTATTGTTGTTTGATACTGTGGAGCCCAGGTAGGTGAATTTGTCTACCACAGATAGACATATGTTGTTAATGTATACTGTAGGGTTCAAGGTTGCAGGTTGTGCAAGGATAACTGTCTTTTTAAGACTAATCTGCAAACCAAACTCTAGACATGCAGTGGAAAAAGATGAGCAGAGTAGTTGTAGATCTGCCTCTGAGTGGGCAACAAAGGCAGCATCATCAGCATAAAGCAGCTCACGTACCAGAACATGGCGTACTTTACTCTTCGCCCGCAGCCGGGCCAGATTGAACAGTTTTCCTGAGCTGCGGGTGTGTAGAAGGATACCTGAGTCATCAGGAAAGGCACGGCGTAGTAAGGCAGAGAAGAAAATTCCAAAGAGGGTAGGAGCAAGGACACATCCCTGTTTTACCCCACACCTTATCTTGAACTCTTCAGAGCGAGTGCCTTCAGACTGTACGGTTGCCTTCATGCCCTCATGAAACTCAGTAACCACCTTCAGTAACTTTGGAGGG
The DNA here is from genome assembly GCF_018340385.1 of Cyprinus carpio. Classification (NCBI taxonomy): domain Eukaryota; kingdom Metazoa; phylum Chordata; class Actinopteri; order Cypriniformes; family Cyprinidae; genus Cyprinus; species Cyprinus carpio. The sequence continues at coordinate 1,247,247 of NW_024872754.1, forward strand.
CAGCCAAGTCTTTGTAGGATGAGGAAAAGTCTAGAACGACTAACGTAGTCAAAGGCCTTGGTCAAGTCAACAAACACCAAGAACAGAGGTTTATGCTGTTCGATACACTTTTCCTGTAGTTGACGAACACAGAACACCATGTCTGCTATGGAGCGGCTAGCACGAAACCCACACTGGCTTTCAGGGAGGATACGGTCAGCAAGAATTTGTAGACGTGGTAGAATAGTACGAGCAAATATCTTGCCAGCAAGACTGAGCAGAGATATTCCTCTGAAGTTGTTACAGTCTGCACGGTCCCCCTTGTTCTTGTAAATGGTGATGATGTTGGCATCTCTAAGGTCATCTGGGAGATATCCACTGTTCCAGCACATCACAACCAGATGATGTAGGACAGAGGCAAGAACATCACCACCTGCCTTATAAGCCTCAGGGGGGAGACCGTCAGCTCCAGGAGACTTGTTATTTTTCAGTGCTTTAATTGCAGATTTGACTTCCTCAATGGTAATATCTGCATCCAGATCAGACATAGGGGAGAGTTCAGGAACAGCAGCAGTTATTGCCAGTGTGTTGGCTGTGACAGTCTGAGCGTAGAGAAGGCTGTAATGCTCTGCCCATCTCGCCAATTGAGATTATAAATCAGTCAGAAGTTAACCTGATAGGGAGCAGAGTGGAGAGGATTTTTTAGGGACTGGGCCCAAGGCTTCTTTCAGACCTTCAAAGACTCCTCGGATGTTTCCAATGGATGCACTTGACTCAATACGATCACACAGTGTGCTCCAATAAGCCTGCATGGCTATGCGAGTGACCTGTTGTACATTGCAGGTAGGAGCAGGCTGGCATGGGTTTTGAACCAGTCAGGCTAGGATCTGGATCGCTTTCCAAAGATGGAGAATGCAGCCTTTGTGGTAACAGAGTGGAAGTGCTGCCAGGCAGCCGATATGTCTATATGAGGAGGTGATAAGACAAAGCTGGAAGCAAGTAGCTCCTGGAACGCATGCTGCAACACAGGAGCATGGGTTGTAGAAACATCCAGATGAGGAGTAGGCTTGGGCCTGGCATAATGAAACTTGCTTGGTACCATCCTTAGTTTGCAACGTAGAAGAGCGTGATCAGTGTCACAATCTGCTGAGTGCAGTGATCGGCAGTGTGTTACTTCCTTCAAATGCTCACGCTTCACCAGTACATGGTCAAGTTGGTGCCAGCGCTTAGAACGTGGATGACGCCAGGTGACCTTGGAGGAGCTTGAGCCCTGAAAGAATGAAGAGGGGACACAAAGTTTGTGGGTGCTACAAAGTTCCAGTAAGCGCTGACCGTTATCATTCATGTTGCCATATCCATGGTTTCCCAGAATGTCAGGCCATGCACTAGAGTTAGCACCCACTCGGGCATTAAAGTCACCAAGGATCATCAAACGTTCAGTTGAGGGGGTCTTCTGAACAATGGCGCTAAGTTGATTGTAAAATGATTCCTTTACATCTAAATCAGAAGTTAGTGTACGGGTGTAAGTGGCTATGATTGTAACTGGGCCACAGTTTGTGTGCAGGCGCAGTGAGGAGAGACGTGAGGAGATGGGCACAGGTTTTTCCACTGAGGACAGAAGCTTGTTTTGGATTGCAAATCCAACACCGTGCATTGGTCTGTCACCGTTTGGGTATTCGTTCCAGAATAAAGTATAGTTTTTTTCCCGGACAGAGCCAACACCGGTCAGCCAGGTTTCACTCAGGGCAGCGATGGAGATGTTAAGTCGGAGTAGTTCTGCATCAAACAGGGCTGATGGTGGTGTAACAGTGATCCAATATATTACTGTCTCTGGTGGGACATGTGATGTGCTTTCTGTATTTTTGCAGTTCACGGGAGAGATTTGTGTTATTAAAGTCCCAGAGAATGATTTTAAAACAGAGTCCGGGTGTTGTTGTTCTGTGTATGTGATTTGATCAGCGAGTTTCTGTAAAGCCAGGCTCACGTGCGCTTGCGGAGGGATGTAAACACTCACCAGAATGAACGAGTGAAACTCCCTCGGCGAATAAAATGGCTTGCAGTTAATGAAGAGTGTTTCTAGATCTGAACAGCACATCTTCTTTTACACTGTTACATCTGTACTCCACCTTTTGTTGATGTAAAAGCATGTCCCACCGCCCCGTGATTTCCCCGTGGATTCTAAGTCGTGGTCCGCTCTGAACAGTTGAAAGCCTGGCAGATGGAGCACGCTGTCTGGAATGGCGTCGTTTAGCCAAGTTTCCTTGAAACACAGAGCAGCAGAGTGTGAGAAATCCTTATTTGTCCGGGAGAGCAGAAGGAGTTTGTCCGTTTTGTGGTTGAGAGCAGAGATTTGCCAGATGGATGTAAGGCAACAATGTTCGAAATCCGCGTTTTCTGAGTTTCACAAGCACCCCAGCTCTCTTTCCCCGTCTTCGCGTCCTGAAGCACGTGAACAGCGCAGCTGCTCCGCTGACGAAAATGTCCAGCAAAACATCAGAATAGTCGAAAACCGGTAATATATCGGGAGATGTGTGGTGGCGAATGTCCAGCAGTTCGTCCCTGGTGAAACTGATTGCAGGAATATAACTAAAGACAGGACAAACTAACAAAAAACACAAAAACAAAAACAACTGCAGAGCACGTCATGGAGGAAGCCATCCTGTATCGGCGCCAGCAGGATAACTACAAAATTTTTTACAGTGCAGGATTTTTACAATAAATTTTACAACAACGCATTGTATTCATGTTTTTATTGTAAATGCAATTGCATGATGGGAAACTAAGGGACAGTCCTGTAATATTATTGTAACTACACCGTAGAAGCATTATTTTACAGCCACCGCATAGCATTGTGGGATAGCATTAAAATTGGTACTTTCCCAGCTAACAGAATTTTGTTATAAGAACATTCTCCAAATATTCAGTGTTGGTTATGGGAACATAAAAAATGTCCAGTTTTCTTGACATTAGAGGAATGATGGTAAAGGTATGATGTTCCTCAAATGTTCTTTCAATTTAATTTTGATTTAAAATTCAACATTCTAGGAACGTTGATTTGTAACATTCCAAGAACATAAAAATACCTAGTTTCCTTAATTTTAGTACAATGTTATTTAAAGTTTAGTATGATGTTCCTGAAACATTCAATCATTCAAACACCTGCTGTGAACAAGCAGTGAAAGAAAGAGAAATAAGAACACAAACTACAACTTTCTTCAGCCACAGCCTTAGATGAAATCAACTGAAATAAAATACATTAAATCTCTCAAGATCTGATTAAACAACACCACAAACAGCATTACCAGCTTCAATTATTACTAACCAGATTGACTTTATTTCTGTCTCACGTCTACAGAAGATCTGATTGAGAATTAACTAAGGTTTAGATGTTGATTTATTGTTTCATTTGAAGTAACCATGTTAGAGATCAGTGTTTGCTTTAGTTGGGCTCTTGACCCTTGATTTCTGTCTTAGTTTTTTCTTTGGCTGTTGTAACCATTTGTTGTAACTCAAAAGCCCAGAGAAAATATCATCAGGTGTTATACACACACTCACACTCTTAGAAGCTGCTTTTATCCAAAGCATTCAGGTTAGCATTTTTTTTTATCTAACCTGTACGTTGGTTGTTATACTGTATATTGGTGAAGATAATCATTGATTATTGAACTGTTTGGAGTCTAATCTCTAATGAAATAGGTGTTGTGTAATTAATTGGATTGATTACAGTAAAAGTGATTCTAAGAGCCAGTGGTTCTGTGATAATCAGTTAATATAAAGAACTTTCCAAACAGTTTGGTTTTCTATGGTGTCAGTTAGTCACACACAGACATCAATAATCAGCATATGAACCTCAACAATGGTGACCATAAAAAAAAATTAAAAAAAACAATGCAGCAGAGCATGCTGGGAGCCATGGATGAGTTTTGTCCTACAATAGTGCCCAGCATGCATTGCAGCATGTTTTTTTTTTTTTTTTTTTTCGTAACCATTGTTGAGGTTCATATTCTGATTATTGATGTCTGTGTGTGACTAATTGACACCATAGAAGGCCAAACTGTTTGGAAAGTCCTTTATATTAACTGATTATGAAAGAACCACTGACTTTTTGAATGGGTTTCATTGTAATCAACTGAACTAACTATAGAACAACTACTTAGTAAGATTTTGAATTCTGAACAGCTCCATAATTGATGATTATCATCACCAATATGCTGTATAACAACCAATACCTGATCATATTTTCTCTGGGTTTTTTGAGTTATAACAGACATGTTTCAAAAACACATGGTTACAACGTCTAAAAAAAAATTATTAAGACAGAAATCAAGGGTCAAGAGCCCAACTAAAGCAAACACTGATCTCTAACATGGTTACTTCAAATGAAACAATAAATCAACATCTAAACCTTAGTTAATTCTCAATAAGATCTTCTGTAGACGTCTGACAGAAATAAAGTCAGTCTGGTTATTAATAAGTGGAGATGGTGATTCTGTTTGTTAACAGCAGCTGTTCATCACTAAAGCTCAATCAGCACTTAATTAATCACTTGATTACATAATTGAAAAGTTTTAAAACTTACATGGTTTAAGTAAAGGCAATCTGTTTACTCAAATGGTTTGAGTTACTGTGACTTGTCAGGTTTTACAGTGCCTGAAGGGGTGGGGGAGTCTCAGTTCTCTTTTGGTTGGAGGGGTAGGGGTAAGGGGAAGGGCCAGATAGCCCTTCAAACGAAGATTTTTTGGGACCACACTTCAAACGAAAGGGGTATGAATTATCTCACCATAAACCGGCTACAGCGGCAACATGGCTACCCGAGCGAAACAAAAAGACACATATATGAAGCATTATTGACATTAATAAAGATTTTAATGAAAAGTAATCATTTGTTTTAGATTATATTCATTCATGTGTTGAAATTACGGTCATGTTATTCAAAGAAATGTTTGCAAAAGAATTGCTAAAATTTGCTAACGTTAAACCATTAACGTTACTGACTGCACTACAGTGCCACAACATATTTTGATGTCTGATCAGAGCAATAACCACCATATACAGTAGGTGGACAACCAGAATGGGTAATACCGCCGCGTGTACCGCCGCCGCAGGGCCGCAGCGTTAACTGCAAGTCAGTCGCATGTTAAAATCATTCGCGAAACTGCCACCAGGTAGCACAAAGGGACGGATTGCGAACTGAATGTAATTGTAAAATGTTGGTTTGTTAATGGAGATGAAAGGAGGAAGTAAAACATTGTAACATCCTTAAAAACCATTAGAAATTTTACAGTGAGTTAATTTCAAAACGTGGGATAGTCTTAGGCTCATTCGGTTCATTCTTGGTTAAAAAAAAAATAAAAAATTCTTCAGGTTCCTTATGCAGAGCGAAATAAGAATGGTCCAGCATTTAGAAATAATTCTTATTAACTCTGTTATTATTCTTGATTTTTCTAACTGCTAACAGTTTGCATTTTCAAATTATGCCTTATGTGTGACCAAAAATGGAGTATTATTTGTTTCAGCTGTTTGAACGCGCTGGTGCCTCACGCGCACATATTCATTGGAAACAGTGCAGCCGTTCACCTTTTCTTCCAGCACGAGCAGCGGTCTACTTTGGCAAATTTTACAATTTATTAATCAGTCCATTCTTTAGAGTTTCAATGATTTTGCTAAATAATGCAGGTTTAATTTATTCGTTTCTTGTTTTAATTAGGCCTAAATAATGGGAGTGAAATTATACAGTGCCTCACGTTTTACTAAAATAAAGAAAATAATTTATAAAACACGGAACAACTTCTTAATCAGTGTACAGAAAGATATCTTTTTCCCAAGAAGTTATCTGTCAAAATAAAGGACAGGTAACGAATAACAAAGTAGTGTGTGACAAAAATGCATGCTGTTTTTATTGAAGGAATTTTAAAATATCAATTAAAATATGGGCCTAATATGTGAGAATATTGACATTTTGCATATAAATCCATGTAGCCTAGCTCCACTAAAGCTGCAAATGCACTTTGCGGACGCAGAAGCGGGGTGGCGGCGGCGGTAGAACCATCATTTTGGTTGGCCACCTACTGTACATTAAGGGGGTCTAGTCCCCCAATAATTAGAAATCGATAAATCCTTTTCTCAAATACTGCCAATTCATATAGGATGTTGGAGATTGGGGTTAAAGTTGTGTGTATGGATTGAGGTTGTGTGTATGCATCTCAGATATTGCCGATTCGAGAGAGAGAGAGAGTTGTTGCTGGAAAATATAGTGTAGCGATTCAGTATTTAAAATGTTATTAATAAAAGTCGTGGGGCAGCGTTGACAAGTTTCTTTGCTCCTGGATGCTGCGCGATCTCTGATATGTGTGTGTGTGTGTGTGTGTCAGTGTGTCTGTAAGCAGCAATTTAATATAGAATGGTTAGGGTCTAATGTACACCACTATAGGTGCGTGTATTGTAGAAGCTAGACGACGTATGATGGCGTATAGTAGTGGTGTCCCAAATCTTAGGGGAATATTTTCACCCCTACCCCTTGACACTCTGTTTCAAGGGACATTGGGAAGGGGTATAAAATAGAATTGGGATTCGGGCCTTAGTTGTTGCAACGTATGGTACTATCTGTGTTGCTGGCAACACGCTTGTCGTTGCAATTTGCTGCACTTAAAGGGGGATATAATGCCATTTCATGCATTCAGAGTTGTTTATACTGTTAAGAGTTGGATTGTTATGCACACGCGCACTCAGCAAGCCGAATGAGAGCAGAGCACACCACTCAACATGTTTTGTTCATGGTTCGGAAGAGATAACCTTATTCAGTGTTATGTGAACAGTGGATGCAATTTGTTTTTCCGGGGCAGCAACGGAGTTTCACAAGCTTTGTGTGTGTGTTTGTTCATGTCATTTCGGTGATGAATGTTTTATAACAAGGTACATTCTGACACTGGATTTGCACATCGTTTGATACTGAAAGATGGCGCAGTCCCAGTGATAAAAACTCCCCGTCATGACTAGGAGCATTAAAGGTGGGGTAAGCGTTTTTTCAAAAACGCTTTAGAAAACTGATTAGGGCCGAGTAGCAAAACAAACTTGTAGCCAATCAGCAGCAAGGGGCGTGTCTACTCTTAAAGTAGAGGAGAGAGCGTTCAGTGCACAGGATGGACATTAGCCGAGCCGAGCTACAGAAAGATAGAGATGGCGGATAAAAACAATAGAGGAAAACTTCTGTGGAACAAAAGAAGGCTTAAAGGGATAGTTCACCCAAAAATGAAAATTTTATCATTAATGACTCACCCTCATGTCGTTCCAAACCCGTGAGACCTCCGTTCATCTTCGGAACACAGTTTAAGATATTTTATATTTAGTCCGAGAGCTTTCTGTCCCTCCATTGAGAATGTATGTACGGTATACTGTCCACGTCCAGAAAGGTAATGAAACATCTTCAAAGTAGTTCATGTGACATCAGAGGGTCCGTTAGAATTTTTTGAAGCATCGAAAATACATTTTGGTCCAAAAATATCAAAAACTACGACTTTATTCAGCATTGACTCCTCTCCCGGGTCTGTTATGAGCGCGTTCACAGCACTGCAGTTTAGTGATATCCGGTTCGCAAACGAATCACTCGATGTAACCGGATCTTCTTGAACCAGTTCACCAAATCGAACTGAATCGTTTTGAAACGGTTCGCGTCAACAATAAGCATTAATCCACAAATGACTTAAGCTGTTAACTTTTTTAACATGGCTGACACTCCCTCTGAGTTCAAATAAACCAATATCCCGGAGTAATTCATTTACTCAAACAGTACACTGACTGAACTGATGTGAAGAGAGAACTGAAGATGAACACCGAGCCGAGCCAGATAACGAAACGAAAGATTGACTCGTTCTCGAGTCAAGAACCGTTTCTGTCGGACGCGTCAGGTTCGAGAAGCGAGGAGCTGATGATACTGCGCATGGGTGATTCAGACTGACACACAGCGCGTCTGAACCGAACTGGTTCTTTTGATGATTGATTCTGAACTGATTCTGTGCTAATGTTATGAGCGCGGGTAAACCGAAGGCTTGAATCAAAGGCAATCATCGCCAATGAAGTCATTACGTCGAGCGCAAAAGAACTGGTGAACCGTTTTCGGCAACCGGTTTATTGAATCAAACTGTCCGAAAGAACCGGTTCGCGGAGAAGAACAGAACTTCCCATCACTACTGGTGATCCGAAAGCCAATGCAACCGGTTCTTGACTCGAGAACGAGTCAATGTTTCGTTCGTTATCTGGCTCGGTGTTCATCTTCAGTTCTCTCTTCACATCAGTTCAGTCAGTGTACTGTTTGAGTAAATGGATTACTCCGGGATATTGGTTTATTTGAACTCAGAGGGAGTTTCAGCCATGTTAAAAAAGTTAACAGCTTAAGTCATTTGTGGATTAATGCTTATTGTTGACGCGAACCGTTTTCAAACGATTCAGTTCGATTTGGTGAACTGGTTCAAGAAGATCCGGTTACATCGAGTGATTCGTTCGCGAACCGGATATCACTAAACTGCAGTGTTGTGAAAGCGCTCATAACAGACCCGGGAGAGAAGACAATGCTGAATAAAGTCCTAGTTTTTGATATTTTTGGACCAAAATGTATTTTCGATGCTTCAAAAAATTCTAACGGACCCTCTGATGTCACATGGACTACTTGAAGATGTTTTTATTACCTTTCTGGACGTGGACAGTATATACCGTACATACATTCTCAATGGAGGGACAGAAAGCTCTCGGACTAAATCTAAAATATCTTATACTGTGTTCTGAAGATGAACGGAGGTCTCACGGGTTTGGAACGACATGAGGGTGAGTCATTAATGACATAATTTAGATTTTTGGGTGAACTATCCCTTTAAGGCAAGAAGTAGGACCCATGTAAATATCGGATCAGCTTTCCAGCACTGGAGAGAACTCAAGGTTCAGAAGACCTGCAATCGAACGCCGAGGTTGTAAACCACATCTAGTGTAAACGAAAGATATGTGTGTTTGTGTGCATATATATATATATATATATATATATATATATATATATATATATATATATATATATATATATATATGCACATACATACATACACACACACACACACATATATATATATATATATATATATATATATACAAACTTGTATATATGTGTGTATATATACACACGCACACATGTATACATACATACAGTGGGTACGGAAAGTATTTAGACCCCCTTAAATGTTTCACTCTTTGTTATATTGCAGCCATTTGCTAAAATCATTTAAGTTCATTTTTTTTGTTATATTGAAGCCGTACACACAGCACCCCATATTGACAGAAAAACACAAAATTGTTGATATTTTTGCAGATTTATTAAAAAAGAAAAACTGAAATATCCCATAGTAAGTATTCAGACACTTTGCTGTGACACTCATATATTTAACTCAGGTGCTGTCCATTTCTTCTGATCATCCTTGAGATGGTTCTACACCTTCATTTGAGTCCAGCTGTGTTTGATTATACTGATTGGACTTGATTAGGAAAGCCACACACCTGTCTATATAAGACCTTACAGCTCACAGTGCATGTCAGAGCAAATGAGAATCATGAGGTCAAAAGAACTCTCTGAAGAGCTCAGAGCTAGAAATGTGGCAAATCACAGATCTGGCCAAGGTTACGAAAACATTTCTGCTGCACTTAAGGTTCCTAAGAGCACAGTGGCCTCCATAATCCTTAAATGGATGACATTTGGGAAGACCAGAACCCTTCCTAGAGCTGGCCGTCCGGCCAAACTGAGCTATCGGGGGAGAAGAGCCTTGGTGAGAGAGGTAAAGAAGAACCCAAAGATCACTGTGGCTGAGCTCCAGAGATGCAGTCGGGAGATGGGAGAAAGTTGTAGAAAGTTGTAGAAAGTCAACCATCACTGCAGCCCTCCACCAGTCGGGGCTTTATGGCAGAGTGGCCCGACGGAAGCCTCTCCTCAGTGCAAGACACATGAAAGACAGCATGGAGTTTGCTAAAAAACAGAGAAATAAGATTCTCTGGTCTGATGAGACCAAGATAGAACTTTTTTGGCCTAAAATTCTAAGCAGTATGTGTGGAGAAAACCAGGCGCTGCTCATCACCTGTCCAATACAGTCCCAACAGTGAAGCATGGTGGTGGCAGCATCATGCTGTGGGGGAGTTTTCAGCTGCAGGGACAGGACGACTGGTTGCAATCGAGGGAAAGATGAATGCGGCCAAGTACAGCACTGTAAAACCTGACAAGTCACAGTAACTCAAACCATTTGAGTAAACAGATTGCCTTTACTTAAACCATGTAAGTTTTAAAACTTTGCAATTATGTAATCAAGTGATTAATTAAGTGCTGATTGAGCTTTAGTGATGAACAGCTGCTGTTAACAAACAGCATCACAGACGTCTACAGAAGATCTTATTGAGAATTAACTAAGGTTTAGATGTTGATTTATTGTTTCATTTGAAGTAACCATATTAGAGATCAGTGTTTGCTTTAGTTGGGCTCTTGACCCTTGATTTCTGTCTTAATAATTTTTTTTAGACGTTGTAACCATGTGTTTTTTTGAAACATGTCTGTTATAACTCAAAAAACCCAGAGAAAATATGATCAGGTATTGGTTGTTATACAGCATATTGGTGATGATAATCATCAATTATGGAGCTGTTCAGAGCTCAAAATCTTACTAAATAGTTGTTCTATAATTAGTTCAGTTAATTACAATGAAAGCCATTCAAAAAGTCAGTGGTTCTTTCATAATCAATTAATATAAAGAACTTTCCAAACAGTTTGGTCTTCTATGGTGTCACTTAGTCACACACAGACATCAATAATCAGAATATGAACCTCAACAATGGTTACGAAAAAAGAAAAAAAACATGCTGCAATGCATGCTGGGTACTATTTGTAGTACAAAACTCATCCATGGCTCCCAGCATGCTCTGCTGCATTGTTTTTTTTTTTTGTTTTGTTTTTTTTTTTATGGTCACCATTGTTGAGGTTCATATGCTGATTATTGATGTCTGTGTGTGACTAAGTGACACCACAGAAAACCAAACTGTTTAGAAAGTTCTTTATATTAACTGATTATCACTGAACCACTGGCACTTAGAATCACTTTTACTGTAATCAATCCAACTAATTACACAATACCTATTTCATCAGAGATTAGACTCCAAACAGTTCAATAATCAATGATTATCATCACCAATATACAGTATAACAACCAACATCTAGGTACAGGTTAGATAAAAAAATGCTAATCTGAATGCACTGTAAGTTGCTTTGGATAAAAGCAGCTTCTAAGAGTGTGAGTGTGTGCATAACACCTGATGATATTTTCTCTGAGCTTTTGAGTTACAACAAATGGTTACAACAGCCAGAGAAAAAACTAGGACAGAAATCAAGGGTCAAGAGCCCAACTAAAGCAAACACTGATCTCTAACATGGTTACTTTAAATGAAACAATAAATCAACATATAAACCTTAGTTAATTCTCAATAAGATCTTCTGTAGACGTCTGACAGAAATGAAGTCAGTCTGGTTATTAATAAGTGGAGCTGGTGATGCTGTTTGTGGGGTTGTTTAATCAGATCTTGAGAGATTTAATGTATTTTATTTCAGTTTATTTATCTAAGGCTGTGTCTGAAGTCAGTTGTAGTCTCCTTTCTCTCTTTTCTTCAGTAATTCTGTTTGTTAACAGCAGCTGTTCATCACTAATGCTCAATTATCACTCAATTAATCACTTAATTATTTAATTGCAATGTATATCTTCTTTCAGTGAACTCAACTGAATTAAGTTCAGAGTACTCACAACTATTAGTTTTAAAAACTTAAATGGTTTAAGGCAATCGGTTTCCTCAAACGGTTTGAGTAAACCTAACTTGTCAGGTTTTTAAGGATATCTGTTTACTCAAACGGTTTGAGTTAAGTTACTTGTCGGGTTTTACAGTGATTTGTGTAATGGTAGATTGTCTTGTTTTTGGTGCTCAGGACCTCAGACTGGGCCGAAGGTTCACCTTCCAACAAGACAATGACCCTAAGCACACAGCTAAAATAACGAAGGAGTGGCTTCACAACAACTCCGTGACTGTTCTTGAATGGCCCAGCCAGAGCCCTGACTTAAACCCAATTGAGCATCTCTGGAGAGACCTGGAAATGGCCATCCACCAACGTTTACCATCCAACCTGACAGAACTGGAGAGGATCTGCAAGGAGGAATGGCAGAGGATCCCCAAATCCAGGTGTGAAAAAATTGTTGCATCGTTCCTAAAAAGACTCATGGCTGTATTAGATCAAAAGGGTGCTGAAGTACACAAAAACCAGCTGTATTGGACCCGGAAATAACATCTCTGTCTCTCTCTATAATGTACAGATGGTAGACAACCAAAATGGGTAATACCGCCGTGCGTACCGCCGCCGCAGGGCCGCGGCGTTAACTGCAAGTCAGTCGCGTGTTAAAATCATTCGCGAAAACTACCGCCAGGTGGCGCAAAGGGACGGATTGCGAACTGAATGTAATTGTAAAATTAAAGGAAGACGTTAAACAAACATAACATTATAATATACATTATAACATCCTTAAAAGCCATTAAAAAAATAGGATAGTCTTGGGCTACAGTCTACTCATCAAAGATTTAAAGAAAGACCTTTACACAAAGGCTCTTATGCATGTTATTGTTATTAAACAGTCATTACATACACACACACACATATATATATATACAGATTAAAAGCTAAATGTTTTCATTTCGGTTCATTCTTGTTTAATCTTCAGGTTCCATTTGCTGAGCGAAATGAGAACGGTCCAGCATTTACAAATAATTCTTATTCACTCTGTTATTATTCTTGACTTTTAAAAATTGCTAACACATTTTTGAATTATGCCTTTACCGTGTGACCAAAAATTGTGAATTGTGACTTGATCGGGGCTGGTGCCTCACGCGCACATATTCAGTGGAAACAGCAGTCGTTCACCGAGCCATGCGGCGCAAGCAGCGGGCCATTTTGGCATATTTTTGCTCATCGTGATTTTTTTTTCCGTCGATACTGAAACACGTGTGAAATCCAAAGCCTGTTTTACCTAATGAATAAGAGTTGTTTAGCTTCAAATGGGCAACATGTTTGGATTTGTCCGGAATGAGAGAGATAAGCCCAACCTTACCTTATGTATCGCTTTAAATTATTTTTAATTATTATTATTATTTTTGTTTGTTGGCTTATAAGCCTATATTATTATATACTGCAATTATATTTATCCATTAGAATTATATATTTGTAATTCTTGTTCTGTTATTTCTGAATGTAATAAAATGCAACTCTCACAAACTTAATTTATTTTTTGCGTGTTTTCGTGTATGTTTTTATCCAGCTTTATTTTTCCATTGCATCTGAAAATGACTGTGCATCACATTCACTCCGCGCGTTCAATCTGCCTCTCGCATTGTTCAGCTGTGGACGATTTCAAAATGTTTGATATAAAGGTTGCTGTCACATTTTATACAGGAATTGTTCATTTAAAAAAAAAAGAAAAAGAAAAAAAAAATCAAAATATATTGTTGGTTTTATGCTAACATGCAATCAAGGTCTTCAGATACAATATAAGATACAAGTTCATTTAGACTATTTAACATGCACTGTGACATTTTACCGTTTCAACTTATAAACTCCTTGAGATTTTAAAGTCAGTTTAATTGTATTGAAATTCAAGTTGAATCTAGTATAAAAAGGTTTTAATTGCTTAAATTATTTCTATGAATTAATAATATGTTATGACTTTTTCATCATAGCATTTTACGAGCTGTATTCGTTTTCTGAAACCAAGCACCCACTTTTTTTCTTTTTTTAAATCTATTAATCGCTCGCATATCTCCTACAACCTACAAATAAGGGCTAATAGAGGTTCTTTCTTTATTTATTTATTTATAATGTTTTTTCTTGAAGAAAATAAGTATTTATTCTTTAATAAAATAAGGGACGATCCAAATATTTGTAATGTACAATAATATAGGCCTATTTCTGCCTGCAGTTAAAAAGTTATATTTGTTTTGATTCACCCATTTATGTAGGATACAATTATTCTAAAAATAAAAATAATGTCATAAAAAACGCCATCGGCCTGAATAAATTTTCCCATTATAGAATTGGGGTAGTAATTTAGGAGGTGAAAATACAGTGAAATTACAAATGGCATGGGATTTTAAAGTATGACAACTGAAGGTCTATGAAAACATTTCTATGATGCATTATTTTAAACAATGGCACTTAAAGTTTTCAACTAAAATATTACTATTTCAACCATATAGCCTGTGAATAAATTAAATGCATACTTTTCAATGAAAGAACACTCAGAGAGTGTAGGTTGCTTCTGGTGTTTGGATTTTTACTTCAATATAATGAGATCCAAGTTTAAGAATAGCCTACACTAGATTTTTTTTTTAAAAAATTTCTATTTAACAGCATTAGCTCAATGAAATACGTCTTCCTTCAGGTAGAATGAATGTTTTCCCGCCTTGCTAAATGTTGTGCTCATGATCAGTAAGTTGTATTTGCTCAAACTGATTTAGTAAAATCAAACCGCGGACGGTGAAGCTGGGTGCAGTTAGCGCGAGTCCCGTGCGCTGTGAAGCGGGAGCAGCTGACCTTCTTTTACTGTCTATGCAGCTGACGGAGGATTCCGCTTGGTCTTAAAGCCTTCCTCAAACGCCTAAGTTCACAAATAACAATGATTTTCGCAAAAATAATGATTACTTATTAATTGATAATATAAGTTTATTAAGCTAAATCGTGCAGGTTTAAGATTATTATTCGTTTCTCGTTTTAATTAGGCCTAAATAATGGAAGCGAAATTATACAGTCCCTCACGTTTTACTAAAATAAAGAAAATAATTTATAAAACACGCAAGCCTAGCTCACAATAGTCTACCACTCTTAATGCTCCGATGCAAAGTAAACCAAAATTTCTTTTGAATAATATAACACACAATTTATATTATATAAATAATACTGCACACTGTTTAAATGTGTCAAATCTAAAATATGGTGTAGAGAAAATATAAGCACAGGCTCATAGGCTTGACATTTATCCTGCTTGAATTCGTTCTAAGAAACGCACATATCTTCATAAGGACTAAACTTTCATCTGTGAATATTAAATATTTCAACTAGCCTAAAGTGTTTTCCTTTGATTTCCCCCGACTGCAGTCAAATATAACACATCGTTGAGGCAAAGCTGACGTCTATTCGCGAAAATGTGCTTTGATGCGCTTGTTTGAAAACTTGTGATTAAAGCACCACTCAGCGGTCAAAAGCTGTAAATGCACTTTGCAGACGCCGCGGCGGCGGTACAAGCGGCGGTAGAACCAACGTTTTGGATGTCCACCTACTGTATATAAATAAATACATTTAAATAAATTTATGCATTTAGCAGACGCTTTTATCCAAAGCGACTTACAGTGCATTCAGGCAACTGCCAGCATTTTCTACCTAACATAATATACAAATATATAAAGTATATTATATATTATTATGTAAAGTATAATATTATACACTATAATATAATATAATATAATATCGTATTGTTTTATAGTTATTATATCCAAGTTGTCTGTCTGGAACGCAGCATTAGGTTAACGTCACTAAACGATCGTGTACTAGGTTTAAGAGTCATTCTATAAGGTGACATTTCAGCACTTGACAAACGGATAGAGACTCCTAAGTAGCACTTAAAGTTCAGTTCAGTTCACTTTATTAGCCAACAGCTACATGCGATTGCTTTATGTGCATTGTTGGGAAACACACGTGAAACAATAACGAACGATCGTAAAATTACTCGTAGTAAATGCTCTTAAGCGCTAAGATCAATCGTTATCGGGAAACCCGGCCCAGATTGTTTCATGAGAGTGGCTTTTATACTCCCCATCAACAGGACAGGTTTTCTGCTTTTCATGCAAACTTTTCTTGTCCAAACGACATGCCTTTACAGATGGATTTAGTGACTGGAAGCTAGAGGTCGACCGATGTATCGGTTTTGCCGATTAATCGGCACTGATAGTTGATTGCTGGAACAATTCATGCAGATCCAAGCAAAAATCCATGCAGATAGTTTTCCGGATTGCATCCGTTGCTAGAGTGGCTGAGAAGGGTCTTTTTTATCATTTTACAGTGTGAGAGCGGCCACTAGTGGTTGAAATCACTGACAGCACGTGCTATTTGTTTAGACACCTGATGCTGCACGCTGAACAGAGCAATAAACTTCAGACCCGGATTTACATGCAGCTGACAGAAAATCCTGCTGCGCCACAGAGCGCCATTCACATAGTTTTCCAATAAATTACATTACATTCACCCCGAATCATTGTTAATGTACATAATGAATTGTATATTGACCATTTTCATCGTTTTTCTTTCTGTGGCTCTAATAAAGTCTGTATGTTCAATTTATAGAGCTATAATACAGATCGCTCTTTCCGTTTGCTCCGTTTTTTTAAACACTGAACTTCAAACTTATCTATGCCTCATTGTTCATTCTTGAAGTAAACTTGTGTCTGTTTGGTGATTAAATAAACAGTTTAAGACCGCTGCTTGAGTTGAACGCGACGCGCCCGTAGTGTGTGATACTGGTGAGTTCTCCTAGACTCAGCGCTGCTCTTTTATTTTGATTAGATAATCAAGTGTTCAAGAATAGAAGCAGTTAAAGTGTGAGAGTATACATTGTGCTGGTATAATTGTAGTGCCCTGTGATTTCCGTGATGTGGAAAACCCAGACGGAATCCAGTCATAAAAACAGAATTCACAGTTTAACGTGGAATGTCACAGAATTGGTCAAATTTCTGAATGAATTAATCAAAAGTAGGTCATTACACTTCAATCAAATCGCGATATGGACTAGTATCTGTAACTATTAAGCATTAAAAGTTGATTTAAATATGAATCCTGCATGTTCTGCGTGACTCTAATGAATGGCGCAGATGCGAGGTTTCATTTATACTGAAGCGCGTGTGACGCTCGCGGTGATTTCAGCTTCTGTTATCTCTCTAAATGAGGACGTAAACACATGAACAACATCTCCAGAAAAAAAACAGAATCCAGAAAAAAAATCAAACGAAAATAACGGAATTTGGAAAAAAATGAAACTATAAAAAAAAAAAAAAAAAACTTATTTTGTGGTAATTTCAACATTTACTATTACTATTATTTTTACTTTTATTATTATTACTACAACTATTATAATTCAGTACTGGTTTTTTTTTTTTTTTTTTTTTTTAAATAAAGCACTATTTTAGTTTTTGTTCAGTATCCATTTTTAAAAACTATCGGTTAATTAATCGGTATCGGCCAATGTGGTCCAACCTAGCTATCGGTATCGTTAAAATCCACTATCAGTCAACCTCTACTGGAAGCACCCAGAATGAATTTCTGAACATGAGAGGAGCACTGGTAATATGTCTTGTATGCTAGCCTTATTGCATAGATCTAAAATCACTCCGTCGATGGACTCTGGTCAAACAAATAGCTGGAGAGAAGAAATACTGGAAACAGGTATTGAAGCATGTTGTGGCAGTGCTAAAATGTTTAGCCGAAAGAAGACTGGCATTCAGGGGGGAGGACAAGCTCCTTGGTTCGCCTCACAATGGAAACTATCTAGGAATTTTAGAGCTAATTTCTCAGTTTGACCCATTTCTATTAGAGCATATTAAAACACACGGCCAGAAAGGACGGGGAAGCGTATCTTACTTGTCATCAAGTATATGTGAGGAGTTTATTGACGTAATGGGAGAAAAAACAAAACAAGTAATCGCTTATGAATTAAAAGATGCCAGATATTTTTCAGTCATCATTGATTCAACGCCAGATTTGTCCCACACAGACCAGTTAACGTTCATCTTCCGATTTGTCAATGAGAAAGGTGATGGAACGATTCATAGGTTTCCAGCCCATTTCAGGTCACACGGGTGAGAGTTTGTGTGATTGCGTCATTAAAATGGTAAATTACCTTGGCTTGGACATATTAAATTGTAGAGGCCAATCGTATGATAACGTATGTCTGGCAGGCAATGTTCCCTCTAAGCTGCGCGCGCGCGCAGCCGCGCAGAAGAAATAATGTGCCGCGCACACGCATAAATGAGTTGGGAAAGCCATTTGCGAAAGCGAATGAATTGCAATGCTCGGATAAACCGCTACAGAGTTGATATCACGATAGAGTTAGAACCGGTGAATGTGGTTAGTTTCATAGAAAAGGAATGTGTGCGGCAAATGAGTCGCTGTAGAAACCGAATATTTTAATGGTTGCATACGAAATAGCTCAAATCGTGCGCCGACGCAAACGCAATGACGTGAAATAAATACGTCATCATGTATTAAAGAAGAGCGGCTTGATTAAGTGCTGGAAATAGCGGATGATGGGCACAGAACGGTAACAAAACCCAGAGACATTTACAGTCACACACAGGTGTAGTTTACATAGCTATAGAAGAATTGACGTTCACGTTTTTTTTTTTTTTTTTATATTTAACTTACAGATCTCAGTTTAAATGCTTCAGTTTCTATTCTATTCTATCAGTTTAAATGCTTCAGTTTCTATTCTATTGTATTCTATTCTATCAGTTTAAATGCTTCAGTTTCTATTCTATTCTGTTCTATTCTATTCTATCAGTTTAAATGCTTCAGTTTGTTTTGATATTATATTATGTTAGGCCTATATTATAAACCTAATAAATAATTGACCTTGTTTTTTAATGGAGTCTCTGCTCATCAAGGATGTATTTATTTTATCTAAAATACAGAAGAAAAAAACAGTAATATTGTGAAACATTATTGCAATTTCTAATATTGGTTTCCTGTTTTAATATACTTTAAAATATAATTTATTCCCGAGGAGCAAAGCTGAATTTTCAGCATCATTACTCCAGCCTTCAGTGTCATATTATCCTTCAGAAATCATTCTAATATGCTGATTTACTATCAGTGTTGAATCTGTTTGTAATGCTTAATATTTTTTACTTATTTTTTATTTTTTATTTTTATTTTTGGAACATGTGTGATACTTTTTTCTTTGATTCTTAGATTAATAAAAAGTTAAAAAGAACAGCATTTATTCAAAATAGAAATCTTTTCTAAAAATATGTCACTTTTTATCCATTTAACACATTCTTGTTGAATAAAAGTATTAATTTCTTTAAAAAAAGAAAAAAATTACTGACCACAAACTTTTTAGTAGTGTATATTGTAACACAAAATTTCTATTTTGAATAAACACTGTCCTTTTTAACTTTTTATTTATCAAAGAATCCCAAAAAAAATCACAAGTCCCCAAAAAATATTAAGCAGCACAACAGTTTCCAGCACTGATAATAAATCAGCATATTAGAATGATTTCTGAAGATCATGTGACACTGAAGACTGGAGTAATGATGCTGAAAATTGCTTTGCTTCATAGGAATAAATTATATTTTAAAGTATATTAAGATAGAAAACTTTTATTTTAAATTGCAATAATATTTCACAGTATTATTTTGTGAAATAATATTCAGTAAGTTTTATCAGGTAATCTAAAATGTACATCATTTAGTCACGGGTCAAATCAAATACAAATAGCACATTAAAGTTAAAAGTTACACACTTTTTTTTTGTGTGCGCGCTGTACAGCTCTGGTATAAACGATGTTTTTGCACAGGTGGCCGAAATGTCCGCCCAATAGAGAAAAGTTTTGCTCAGCAAGAAAAAAAATTAGAGGGAACATTGCTGGCAGGTACAATGGACTGCAGGCTCACTTAATACGGAGAAATCCGCTGATCCATTACATACCTTGTGCTGCTCACTCATTGAATTTAGTAGGTGTAAACAGTGTACACAGCAGCCCAGAGGTCATACAGTAGGCTACTGTAGTTTGTTACAGTCATTGTATTCATTTTGTTCTGCCTCTACTCGCCGATGGGGAACAGTATTCGCAAAGAACAAACTTAACACTTAAACATTTGTCTGACACTCGGTGGAGCTCTAGGGCGGATTCAGCCAAATCTCTTTGTAAAAATGACTGTAGTATAAGAGAGGCCTTAAACAGTACAGCTGAAGATGAGGGCGAAAAAAGGGAAACACACAATGAAGCATCGGGACTACGGGCAATGATGGACAAACTAGAAACTGCATTTATGTCGCCGTTCTGGAATACTATACTTGATATTCTACGCGACGAGTGTATGTCCGCAAAAAAGTGATATGGACCTTCTGACAGCGGTGCGACTGCTTGAATCATTGCATGAGTTTGTATCAGCTCAGCGCCAGCTATTTTAACACTTTGAGAGGAGCGCTTTAAGTGTGCCTGGTGTATGCCAGTCTTATAAGCATGAGGTACACCGAATCAAGAAAAGAAAAACTTTTGCTGACGAGACCACAGATGGTGATGTGGGTCTTAGTGGAAGCCATTAGCCGCGTTTCCACTGTCGGGCTTAAAGCGGGTGTGCTAGTTCGTGCCAGGGCCAGTCGCGTTTCCACTGTCACTTCCGGGGCTTGATCGTGCCTCGTCGGGGCTTCCTCGGGGCCAACGGCCAGGGTTTTTTGGCCCGATGAAAACCTTGGGCCAAAGCGGGCCAGCTGGGGCTAGAGGAGTGGGTTATGAAAAAGGCGGAGTTTCTCCGCGTCTGGAGAGTGTCAGTGCCGTTCATTTCAGAAAGATAACAGCTATAACATCAACATTAAAAACTTTTTAAAATAAGCTGAGCTCAAAACTCACTTTCATTCAGCAGCGAGTGTTTGAAATAACGCGATCCGATGTGGATTATAATCACCATAAAAGGCAGAAATATTTATAAGCGATGTAAAAGAATATGCACGCTAGGTATAAACGTTACCATAATAAACATGGTAAATGCAACCACTTGGAGAAATCAGACGTCAGCTTCTTATTCTCTATCACAATTGTGTATTTATTTAGTAACATATTTTATCTGTCATAAGTCTCGTCTCGAGAGTTTAGCTCCACGTAGCATGTCATCAAAATATAATAATGATTTTTATTCGGGAGCTTTTATAAAAATAGAGTTATTATCATTCATTCTAAATGTGACGTATATAGGCTACTGTGACTACAAATAAATAGAAACAGTCTCGACTGAATAAGCAGGCTATTTTCATAAGCGTTAAAAATAAATAAAATAGTAATACATTTATTTCTGTGTGATTAATTTTGAGTCCTGATAAATTGATTCATTATGCTTAATGTATCACTTATTATAGTAAAACATTGATGCTTTTGAATTTGAATATTTAACAAAGCATGCAAACAAAAGGCCGCTGTTATCATGTTCGTTTTGTGATCGCGCTATGATGAGTTTTTATTGGCTATAAGATGCTTTTTTTTTTGATGGTCACCATTGTTGTGATGCTCACGCTGATTCTTGATGTCTGTGTGTCTAAATAAAAACTTATTTATTAGAGGTGGGCGGATCGATATTAAAATCGATAATATCGATACATAAGTTTCAGTTTCTCTCGTTTTGCAACCTGGCCGTGTTTGTCAAAATGCTGCTGCTGTCACAGAGCAGAGCAAGCTCTCAAGAGTGCTGCTCGTGCTCGACACTGCTCTTTCTCTCTCTCTCCTGTGTTGTACCGTCACGTGACTCACCACTAGCGCTACCACCAGCAGTCAGGCACGCGCCGCTCAGCCGCGCATTTCTAACAGCAGTCAGTCAGAGGCGGAGAATGGCCCGCAGAGAGAAAGAGGAGCAATTTTTTGTTAATATGCTACTTGAAAAGAGAATTTGTGTTTTTACATTTTTTGTTAATAATAATAATATAATATGTAACTTTGTTTATTTAAATAAAACAGAAGTAACCAAAAGTTGTTTCTGAACAAAAGCTTTTGTAGTACTGATTAATAACCCAAAATGCAAAATCACAAAAAAACAAATTAAAAGTCATGAAAATTCATTTAGATTTAGGTTGAAGACGCATCCACCTTAATTATTAAAAAGTATCGGTATTGGTATCGGTATCGGCGATACTGGCCCTGTATTTACTTGGTATCGGATCAATACCAAATCTAGCAGTATCGCACACCTCTATTATTTATTTATTATGTAGCTGCAACTTTTAAAAAACATCTGTCCTGATTTAGGCCAAAATGCAAGGTCTTGTATTTTTCATTTAACTTATGTAATAAATAAAGACAATCCAACTCAAGTATTCAGACCCAAAACACAACCAACAACACATGTGCACATTTCCTCTGGTTTGTTTGTCTGTTATAACTCAGTTACCACAGCCATGCAAAACCTGAAGTTAACCACTGAAGGGTCAAGATCCCAACTAAAGCTAATACTGACCACTATAATGGTGACACACAAATTGTGATTGTAATCTTTGGTGATTCTGCTTGTTAAAATCAGGTGTCTTCAATAATAGTCAACCATCACTCAATCAAACACCTAATTATCTCATTAACTTCAACCACTGCTTCAGTGTTACTTTTAACACTGTAAAAACCCGACAAGTAACTTAACTCAAACCGTTTGAGTAAACGATATCCTTAAAAACCTGTCAAGTTAGGTTTACTCAAACTGTTTGAGGAAACCGATTCCTTAAACCATTTAAGTTTTTAAAACTTAACAGTTACGAGTACTCTGAACTTAATTCAGTTGAGTTCACTGAAAGAAGATATACATTGCAATTAAATAATTAAGTGATTAATTGAGTGATAATTGAGTATTAGTGATGAACACCTGCTGTTAACAAAAAGAATTACTGAAAAAAAGAGAGAAAGGAACTACAACTGACTTCAGACACAGCCTCACTTAAAACCTGACAAGTTATGTTAACTCAAACCATTTGAGGAAACCAATTGCCTTAAACCATTTAAGTTTTAAAACTAATAGTTGTACGTACTCTGAACTTAATTCAGTTGAGTTCACTGAAAGAAGATATACATTGCAATTAAATAATTAAGTGATTAATTGAGTGATAATTGTGAATTAGTGATGAACAGCTGCTGTTAACAAACAGAATTACTGAAGAAAAGAGAAACACAAGAACTACAGCTGACTTCAGACACAGCCTTAGATAAAATAAACTGAAATAAAATACATTAAATATCTCAAGATCTGATTAAAAAACCCCACAAACAGCATCACCAGCTACCACTTATTATAACCAGACTGACTTTATTTCTGTCAGACGTCTACAGAAGATCTTATTGAGAATGAACTAAGTTTTAGATGTTGATTTATGTTTTCATTTAAAGTAACCATGTTAGAGATCAGTGTTTGCTTTAGTTGGGCTCTTGACACTTGATTTTTTGTCTTACTTTTTTCTTTGGCTGTTGTAACTCAAAAGCCCAGAGAAAATATCATCAGGTGTTATACTCACACTCACACTCACACTCTTAGAAGCTGCTTTTATCCAAAGCAAGTTACAGTGCATTCAGGTTAGCATTTTTGTTTTTTATCTAACCTGTACCTAAATGATGGTTGTTATACTGTATATTGGTGATGATAACCATTGATTATTGAACTGTTTTGGATGGAGTCTAATCTCTGATGAGATAAGTGTTGTGTAATTAGTTGGATTGATTACGTAAAAGTGATTCTAAGAAGCCAGTGGTTCTGTGATAATCAGTTAATATAAAGAACTTTCCAAACAGTTTGGTTTTCTATGGTGTCACTTAGTCACAAACAGACATCAAATAATCAGCATATGAACCCTCAACATGGTGACCAAACATGTTGGTGTGAATTAAATGAATCCAAAATAAAAATTCTGAGTATAAATGGAGCCATGGATGAGTTTTGTACTACAATAGTACCCCAGCGTGCATTGCAGCATTTTTTTTTTTTTTTTTGTAACCATTGTTGAGGTTCCATATTCTGATTATTGATGTCTGTATGTGACTAGTTTGAAACCATAGAAGACCGAACTGTTTGGAAAATCCTTTATATTAACTGATTATGGAAGAACCACTGAGTTTTTGAATGGCTTTCATTGTAATCAACTGAACTAACTATAGACTGTTTAGACTCTGTTTAGACTCTGAACAGCTCCATAATTGATGATTATCATCACCAATATGCTGTATAACAAACCACTACCTGAAATCATATTTTCTCTGGGTTTTTTTTGAGCTTATAACCAAACATGTTTCAAAAACACATGGTTAAAAAGTCCAAAAAAAAAAATAATCTAAGGCAGAAATCAAAGGTCAAGAGCCCAACTAAAGCAAAACACTGATCTCTAACATGGTTACTTCAAATGAAACAATAAATCAAGATCTAAACCTTAGTTAATTCTCAATAAGATCTTCTGATTTATTGGTTAAAATGATGCCACCACATGGAGATCAGTTATGGAGAAAAACACACACACAAATATGCGAGCTTACCATTCAACCAATCATATCATAAGCCATAAGCGAATCATAAGTAAACATTTTACAAGGTTTTTGTTGCACAGTTGTATATCTCTACGAATTGTGTTTTGCAATTTGTGAAATGTATTTTATGAATATATAATTTTATTTTGCGCATGTGAATTGCATTTTTGTGAATATATTTTTTTTTCACGCACGTGATTTTTTTTTTTTGTGTATGTGAATTAGGTTTCATGCATGTGAAATTGTCTACGCATGTGTGAATCGTTTTTTTTTTTTTGCGTGAATTTAGATTTGATACTAATCTGCTTCCATAATCAGGTTTGATTTAGTTGGGCTCTTTCCACCACCAAAGGTAACTTGCTTGTGGGGTAATTGGAAGTTTGCAATTTCCGTAGCAAATTTTTGTGCATTGCTGAAGTAAAAGCGTGAGCGTTTGAGCTTAGCTTACACTTTCCTGCTTTTAAATAGTTTGAATGCACATCATGAATGGTGTCCTCGCTTTGTTTTATTTGATTGGACATTTCATCTGTCACACAGGATTGCGAAAAATAAGTCCCTATTAAATCAAATACCCCTGTCGTGATTTAATATTGGGGGGAAAGGGGACTGTATCAAGCTCAGGCTTTTAGACATAACACATTATCATACGATCCTCAACAGTGATGACAATAATTTGTCATACTGCATTGCATTATGGGGTTTTTACTCTGTGTGGTTCCAAGCATGCATTGGCAGCATAACACATCTTGTTGATTATCGCCATTGTTGAGATTAATCTGTGGTTCTTGATGTCTGTGGGTGTCCAAATTGCACTGGAGTTCAAAATATTTATAATATTACAGATGTGTAGATTTGCAAATTATTCATTGTAAACAATTAGAACAACACCTTCCTTATATGCTGTACGTTTCATAGAGTGGCTTATTTAAAAATGTACAAATACTGAAAAAAAAAAAAACAGTTATTTTTGGATATAATTCCGGCCAGCTGTTAAAGCCTATCTGTTCACGCACAGCACTGATCTTTTCTGCTTTCCCAAAACACATACAGTATTACGAGAGAGATTCATCTAACACAGCAGTCAAGGGTCCAAGAGCAACAACTTAAGCAAACACTGATCTCCATTATGGTGGCATCATTTTAACCAATAAAAACATTAACAGCTGTCCTCTGTAAGTCTCAAATAACAGCATGTGTTCATCATTAATGCACACTCAATCATTTAATTAGTCACTTACATTATCTCATTAACTTTAATGAAGACTTGGGATTTGAAATTGAGACTTCGTTTGTGAACTTGGAAGGAAGTGAATTGGTTCCTCATCTGGTGGAATCAGCTGCTGAGTTCATGGGTGGAGCAAAAATATGGCAGGACTTTTACTTTCTGACCCTTGATTGTCCGCCTTTGGTTATGACTCCATGTTCAAATAACTTGATAGTGGTCTTGCGCTTTCGACTACCAATAGGGCTCCACATACTCCCCGCTTCAGGTCGCTCAGCGTTGTCCCGACAGAGTATGTTTGAGGTGGGACACTATAATAAAAAAGGCAGTGTTCCAAAGTGACCAAAAGGCTCTGCCTCGGTACGGTTTGTGTCAAGCTATCAGTTTAATCTGGCTGTTTTTGATTAAGAGAAAGAGATAAAATAGTAGAAATATACCCCTTAAGGGGGGATACCAATTGTGTTTCATGCCATCATCAGGTTGTATATATCATATAATATATCTATATCTATATATATATATATTATCTTATATATAATTATATAATATATATATAAATATAGATGCATTTAGAAGCTGCTTTTATTCAAAGCAACTTGCAGCAAGTACAACCCGGGGCGCAGCCCTGCAGATCGGAGTGTGTGGGCTGCATTTGGGGCGGGGCTGCATGTGTAGCCCCGCCCAATAACCTACGCTCTCTGATGGTTCGATCGTCTTTCATTAGACATTACACCAACTATGCACACATTCCTATCATGTAAGGACTTTTCTACAGTGTGTAGGACAGAGTATGTGTTAAAAAAGCTAAAACGCTGTGCAGTTTTACAAAGTCTTATTTAATTCGGCTGCCACTGTCAGCTTATTGTTCAATTGACTCACTGTCTGTTCCGTTGAATCACGGAGGTATCAGCTGCTCTCAAGGTATTTAGATAACTCACGGGCATTGGCGAATTCATCGTAATATCGCCAATCACTGGGACATTCTAATCAACTGCTTAACGGAGAAATATAGTGGCTTGACTGCATTAAACACTGTGTACTTAAAAAGAACAAACTCAGTAAACATACAAGTAGTAATTAAAGGGCCTCATTCACGTAGCCAGCAGAGATAGGAGCCCAGCGCACGAACAACAAAATGTTTTATTATCCTTCAGCATAAATATCCCTAACCGCTGTGTGTAAATAGACTGCTTATTAAAATGTTGTTGAGTTTGGTCTTTTCAAAAACACTGTTCATGCAAGTTTATGCCACGTTACGTGTAGAATACCCCGACATTCTTTTTCATATGATTGAAAGTTAAGTTGTGCTCATATATTATGGCTCGCCAAAATGGCGTAATGGTAGATTATACTAATTACTAAATCAATTGAATGCTGAAAGTGGTCGGTCTTGTCCCCAAGGGGTTTTTTTTAGACGGGAAATATGACTGCAGTTGTAAACGCATTTGTAACTTAAACTCGAGCAACGTGATGCTCATAAAATTGATATCCTTAAAAACTGAGGGGGCACAGATTACAGTATATCCTTCACCAGTCATGCCTCGCCAGCCCGCACAATAATAAACGATGGCTGCGACCCTTTAAGTTTTAAAATAATGAGCTTGCGGAGTACTCTGAACTTCAATTCCGCTGAGTTCACTGTCCCCCCCCCCAAAGAAATCTACACACTGCAACGTTTCATAATAGATTAACCAGTGAGCAACACAGGGAAAGATATTGAATAATCCGTGCCTCATGCAACAGCGCTGGTTATATGTAACACAGAATGTTACTGTGTCATGCTAGAGACACACAGGAAAACAATACGGACCATTCGAACCACAGCCTTAGGAAAATAACTTTATGAATATAACTAATTAGACATTTCAAGAATTCTTCAAGATCATGTGTTAACAACTTCCATCAAAAAAGCTGACCCAGCTCCACTCTATGGATAACCAGATGAATTTATTTCTGTCAGCAAGTCTACAGTGGGTGTTAAGAGAATTAGGCCTAAAGGATTTTAGACTTAATCTGATAACAAACAATAATTGAAGGGACCATGTGCGACAATCAGGCTGTTGCTCTTAGTTTGTTCTTCTTGCATTACTAATGAATGCTTTGTAAAAGGTGCCATCTGGCTGTTGTTTAGCTTTGTTAAACAACATACTCGTTCCTACAGCAATCCCATGAACAACTAACATTCCTATCGAATGTAGGTTATGAAAGACCGATCTGAACCAATCAGAGTAGGTATGGGGCGGGGCTACACAATGCAAGCCCAGAGCGAGATGCAGCCCCGCCTCGATCGCAGCTCGCAGCCAGTGCTCCCAATTGCCCCCCCCCCCCCCCCCCAGTGCCTTCAGAAAATAATGTTTTTTATCAACCTGTACCTAGAACTGTTGGTTGTTATACTGTATATTGCTGTTGATAATGATTCCGATCATTGAACTGTTTCAGCGATCTAATCTCTGATGAAATAGGTGTTGTGTATTAGCTTTGGCTTTATAGTAAAAAGTGATTCTAAGAGCCATGGTGCTGTGATAGATCAGTGTAATCTAAAGAACTTTCCAAACAGTTTGTTTTCTGCATGGTTCAATTAGTCACACACAGACATCAATAATCAGCATATGACCTAAACAATGGTGACCATAAAAAAAAATAATACACCAACTAATTCAGCAGAGCATGCTGGGAGCCAAGGTGTGATTAAGTTTTGTCCTACAATAGTACCAAGATGCATGTGCAACATGTTTTTTTTTTTATGTTTTTTATCGTCACCATGTGAGGTTGCATAATGTCTAATTATTGATGTCTGTGTGTGACTGATTTGCTACATAGAAGAAAAATTGTATGTACAGAAAAAAGTTGGAAAGTCATTTATAGAATGATTATTCATAACAGAAACCAATGGTTCACTTTGAATGGGCTGTTGTTGTGTACTGAACCTAATTTACACACTGAGCCTATTATAGGTAGATTTTGGACTCTGAACAACTCTATAGTGATAATTTTCATCACCAATATGTGTATAACAACCAATTCTGATTTACACTTATCTGGGGTTTGGAGGTAAGGCGTCTAGCAGTTTCAGAATACACATGGTCTTTACAAAACAACCAGAGAAAAATATGTAAAATTAAACCAGAGTCCAAAGTCCAAGAACACACTTCTAAAGCAAACACTGAGTCTCTAAAATAGTTTACTTCAAATGAAAACATGAAATCAACATCTCAACCTTGGTTACTTCTCAATCAGATCTTCTGTAGGAGTCTGACAGAATAAAGTCAGTCTGGTTATGAATAAGTGGAGGGTTCTGCGTGTGGGGTTTGTTCCACAAGCAGATCTTGAGAGATTTAAGGTATTTTATTTCAGTTGATTTCATCTAAGGCTGTGTCTGAAGTTAGAAACTGTTAGATAGTTTCTTATTGTTTCTCTTTCTTCAGTGATTGTTTGGAACAGCAGGGTTAATCACTAATGCTCAATCAGCACTAGTAATCATTAATTTCAATGCAAGTTTAAACCTACATAGTTTAAGTTAAGGCATTGTTTACTAAAACAGTTTGGGTTAAGTTAATTTCGGGTTTTACAGTGTAATCAGAGTCAAGTGGAGGAGTGAAAAGGGAAATAGGGTGATGCAGGTGTGAATGATGTGAATGCATTATCGGTTGTAATTACGAGTAATAGTATATCAAATATTGCTTTGATTTCAATAACAGACAGAGAAATAGCATTTTTCAGCTCCTAATCCAGTCTGGCAGTTAAAACACAGTGTGTAAAACAGTGCATTTTTTGTGTTACATATTACAATAAGCAAATAAGCATCATTTACACAATCTCTTATTCTTCACAGAATGTCAAAGCTAGAGTCAAGTGGAGGAGTTGAGAGAAAGGAAAAATGGAGGTGAACAGGTGTTGAATGAGGTTAATTCAGTTTGTACTATCCTCAGTGTCATCTATCATTTTACCCCCCCATTGCTTGTTCTTTTCATAGCATTTTCAGCTTCACTGGTAGAATCAGGAAATATTGCAAGATATTGGTCCTTTTTACCACTGCAATTTCAGGTAACCTTTCAGGAACGCTCTCTGGCCAAATAGAGGAAACCAACTACAACTGACTTAATTACTCAGCAATCCTACAGGAAACAGCTTACCTATGGTTATTTGCTTGAGGTTAATTTTCACTAGCCACACTGAAAGGAGCGTTTACGGTACATGTTCAAATTTCTGTCTATGGTCATGGTAGTCATTCAAAACTATCCAACTGAGCATCCCATTGTGAAGAATGGGGACAGAAGGGTGGTTATAGCCTATGCCTGGGCCAATGATCAGTACGATGTAAAACTCCTGTCAAAAGCAGTGGTGTTGATCCTGGAAGTTGGAGATGTCGTCTATGTGAGACTTTGGTTCAAGGAGGAGTATATATGATAACGGGTAATAATTATACCACTTTCAGCTGTCACCTGCTGTTTCTCTAATAGTAAGGCAAGAGAATAGGAAGATTTGCAGAATGTGGTTCCAGTAAAATTGAACCTTTAGCATATATGATTTAAGATGGAAAAAGCAGACTGTTAAAAAAAAAAAAAAATACATGGATTGATGTGGCTTTCTACTCTCTTCCATTGAAAGAAAACTGAAGCTGCCAGCTGTCATCAGATGGTGCTGACATTTTAACAGCTTAAAAATCCAAAATCCTCGATAAAAAACCAACATTAAAAAAAAAAAAACACCATGTTTTGTTCTTTGTGAGAAGGTGGGGTTTTTTAATTTTTAATTTAAACATAAAGGCATGTTGTGTGTCACTGCACTTAAATCTGTGGCTCACCATTTACCTCGATGTGCAGATGCCGCATGCATTTCAACACTTTTTCAGAGTTTATATAGCTCCACACTAAAATAACACTTTCAAAATAGTTAAATATTTAACACAATGCCAGAGTTCCTAATTTGACTCCAAATAAAGTGTTAAAATGACACTAGAAGAGATACAGAAAAACAACACTGTTCAGAGTTGCATGTTTAAGGTGGTTAAATCTGTATGGTCTCAAAGATCTACAAAATAATGTTATATAAACAACAGCACACAAAATATTTGCCACTGACTTGTTTATTTGTAATTCTCACTTGTAGTGCATTTTGAAGTCGAATTAAAACATTACAAAAGAAGGTATGATATACAAACTTTCATCCACAACACTGTATGAACTTTGAATATCAAATGGCTTATAAAATTGAATTTCTGACATTTTGATAATACACCTTTCCTCACTTTGTACTACTCTGAATGCATGATGATGTTCATCAAAATTCTCTGTAAATAGTTTGTTTACCAACAGATAAATGCAATTTTCAACCAAAAGTACATCACTTATTTGACAGAAGACTGGCATTTCACTTTCTATTGCACTGCACACCACAAGTCCAGCTCTATATTCTACACCATCAACTTTAACCCAACTGGTTGAGAAAACATCTTTTGATACGAACATTTCAAGCATTTGATTGCTGACCTCATTCCCTATGGAAAATGGTTTAATTGGCCCAAACTCATTATGTTTGAGGGTGAAGGTTTCCCAATGGTACGCAATGGCCATCTGATGCTTTTTAGCTAATGATTTTGTTATGTTTTTGAAATTTTTAAAAAAATCTTTGAACATCTTATGTTTGGCTTCGAACCTCATTGACCACATATATAATAAGGGGCCAATTTTCCTTATAGAAGAAGGGTAATGTATCATATAATGATGTTTAGGAATCAAATTTTTATGAGGATACAAGTACTTGAATAGTTTGTGATGGTCAGCGATCAAGTGCTTCAAATACACTGTCAAACCTGAAGTGAGACAAGGTGAAAACACAATGTTCATTATTTGAAGTAACATAAGCAACAAACTCCAGTGTTTGTGTCCTGGAGGAACAATGTCTCCTAACAAAAGTGGGAGATTTTTCACAAGACATAATGTCTGAATGGAATTTAAACCAATGCTATTACCAGCACTATCCAAAATAACCTTTGTGGGACGATTTTTCCGTTCTAAAAATCCATAATCAAAAGAATAAATCCTTGAAAGTAAATCCTCTTCAGATATAAAGTTTTGTGTGAGATGTCCAAAAAGCAATTTGATTTCATATTGAACCACGCCCTCAAGAAGGTCATGCATTATATAAAATGAGTAGTTATTGCTAACATGAAAGTACTTCAGTGTATTAATTATGGATTTTTTTTTCAAACCATATAGTGACCTCAATTGTGGGTTTTCATGGAGAGACTTGCAATGTATTTCAAAGATTTCTTGTCCACGAAGGACCACCTTAGGGATCCCTCCTCACTGTATACTAAACATGTCCTGAGAATCATTCTTTTCAATTAAACAAAGGCGACAGAAATGATGGCTATTAAATGACTCATTAAAACCAAGAATTGAATGCATTCCTAGATTATCACCAGTGATTTGTGCGATGGTGCCGTATATCTGCTCATCTGAGAATGGGAGACTTAATCCTTGGCTTTCAAGTATCTTTATATCATTTATCAATGGATCCAGTATAACATCAAAACCGTACTTGCTTACATCTTGTGTGTGAAAAAGTGCTAACAAATGAATGTTCATCAGAACTGAGTTAAATTTTGGAGGCAAGTTTCTTACAATAAAATAAAGGCAGCCAATTTTGTGGATACTACGTTTGGAGCCAAGGGGGTTAGCGGTTTCAAAATCATCATAGTATATTTGAATTTGTAATGCATGTCTTTTTGTTGTAAATAAAGGGTGGGATTTAAAATAACTTCCATCGCTAAAATCTGTAAAAGTGTCAGGCTCTGATCTACAATCTTTCCTTAGGAGATCACAAATGTCTGGATTTCTGCACATGAATTTCAATGTTTCTAAAATTGGCACATATATAAAAGTATCATTCACTGGAACTTGGTCATAAGTACCAGATTTCTTATTCAATTTGTTGTCATACCGCACACCTAATGTTATCTCATTGGGCTCTACAACTCCCCATTTTTCTTTAAAGTATTTATTACGTTTCCATTCTGTATTCAAATTTGTGAATGGGTTTTTTTTTTTTTTTTTAGATTGATTTATTTATTTTTTTTTTGTGTGGTTTGTTTGTAGGCAAAGCAGAAAGTATGTTATGCTTTGCCTGAGAGTTAAGCTCATCTGTTAGCTCCTCTAAATCTCCGACAATTGAGGACACCAAACTGTTTGAAATCCCACTTGCTTGTATTTTGGCCACAATGGATTCACACAATTCTTTAGTTGAATTTTTAGTAAGCCCTGAATCATTGTTATCAGATAAAGCACTGGAACAAGGAGATAAATGCTGGGGATTCATAAGGTCCTCCAAAGCATGAGATGAGCTTGCAACTGGCTCACTTGAGGAACATCCAACAGTTGAAGTTGGAGCAATCAGCTGAATGCTGCTATGAACACTATTATTGTGGTTATTAAGAAATGCTTATTTTTTTTGGTGATGATGCCTACAACCTTGCTGAGAACAAATTAATTTGAACTTAGATCCAGGATAATAACTATGTTCACCTCTTAAATGGGAAATCAACTGTTGACTCTCTGGGTGCTCTTTTTGACAAATAAAACAGATCAGCATTCTGTCAACATCATACTGCCCGACTTTAAGTTAAGGTTACTGTCTGGTTGAGCAGTCTGGCTCTCAAATCTCTAACCCTGGGAGACTCCTTCATCTTACCTACATCAATGTTATACACTGTTGTCTGCAGGAATGTGTAAAAGTTTAGAAGTGCACTATCATAGGATAAATTGAACACAAAATGTGCCTTGAAAAGTTCATCAAATGCTCCAAGGGAGCGGTTTGCCTGGCATGGGATGATGCTTATCCAAGATGATGTAGAAGCACTCAGTCTTGCTTTTCTGGCGTCCAACAGCAAGGAGGTAGGGATGCTGATGCTGGATGTTGTTGAGGTGCTCCTCCAAACTGCAGCATGACTAAAGTTGAAATGAACATTGAATATTAGACACAAACATAATGTCCAGACAGGGAAAACAACTGTATAAAAGAGACTTTTCAAAGAAATCAATAGCTAGTGCAATATGATAATGCATATGAATGATTTTAAATCTCCATGTAGAGCTACCAAAACACAATATTAAAATGCAATACCTTATGAAAGATTACAAGTCTTTCAGCAGCATCACATGCACTGATTTTTGGAGACTTCGGTCCTCCTGGTGATGGTGGAAGGAGATGTATCAGTAAAAGAAGGGATGCCATTTCCTGGTCGTAGACTAGAGATGAAATTCACATGAAATTTTTTATTAATTAATCTAAACCTTCAAATGAAATATTTTAAGTTTAAAAATACAAAGCATTTTAAACATTCACCTGGTTAATGTAGTCTTTTTAAAGATTTTATGTAGTGCAAGTTATTTATTTGTTATTAATCCGGAAAACATCCAATCTCATAGGTTCTGAAGTTTACTCATTTTAATATTTTTTGTCATCAAAACAAATATTGTTACTGCAAACTGTAACTGCAAATATAGCAGTTTGTAAAAACAAGCAAATCAAATACAACTTACTTGTTTCATGAAGGTCACTTCCTTTAGGACATTCTGCTGAGAGCAACAACTGACTCAGCTCTGCTGTTGAAGTAAGTTGCTTGGCCTCTCTAATGACATTTGGCCTGAAGAACGTGTCCCACTTCTGAAGCAGCCTGGAGGATGTCTCGGTGTCAAACAGGAGAGTGAAGTCTTGATCAACCTTTAAGATGATATTAAACTATAAACAATATTCTCAAATTACATGCATTTGAAAAAATGTTATTCCAAACTTACCAGGCCTTTTGTATCTAGGAATCTTGGGAAGGTGGAGAGGATATCAACACTAGAGCCTGGATCTTTAACAAGCTTCTGGCGATGCTGAAAGGTCTCTCTCATCTTTTGGAATATTAGGGACTTCTCTGTAGTGTGGCTGAGCAAAGAAATGGCCTCTCTGCAAGCATCCCCATCAAGTTGCCCTTCAAAATTAGTAGCCCTTTGGCATTTTGGGCTCATCTGGGAGAAACATCATGAGGGCTGTCTAGTGGCAAAGATCCTCGTCTAATCTTCCTGTGGACTGTTTTCATACACCAAGCAATGTATCCTGTGTTGCTTGCAGCATCATAAGGAGAAACATCATGAGGGCTGTCTAGTGGCAAAGATCCTCG